>NW_006409004.1:625461-637789 GCF_000296735.1 Chrysochloris asiatica | reverse complement strand
TACTCCAACATGTCCATATACAGAGTACTAGCTACATGGCAGATGGTCCAACATGTGTATATATAGAGGACTAGCTACAAGGCAGATGAGTCTAACATGTTCATACAGAGAGAGCTGGCTACATGGCTGATGATTCCAACATGTCCATGTACAGAGAGATAGCAACATTACAGACAAGTGCAATATGTTCATATACAGAGAGCTTTCTACATGGAAGGTTAGTACATCATATCCATGCTCAGAGAGCTAGCTACATGGTAAACTAGTCCAAAATGTATATAAATAGAGCGCTAGCTACAAGGCAGAGTAGTTCAACATTTCCACATACAGAGTTCTAGCAACATGACAGATGAGTCCAACATGCCCATATACTGAGGGTTAGGTATATGGGAGATGAGTTCAACATGTGTATATTTAGAGGGCTACCTTCAAGGCAGATGAGTTCAACATATTCATACAGGAAAGCTGGCTACATGGCTGATGATTCCTACATGTCCATATACAGAGAACTGGTTACATGACAGATAAGTCCAACATGTTCATATACAGTGTACTAGCTACATGGCAGATGATTACCACATATCCATATACTGAGAATTAGCTACATGGCATATGTGTACAAAACATGTGTATATATAGTGGACTAGCTACAAGGCAGATGAGTCCAACATGCTCTTTCACAGAGACCTGGCTATATGGCTCATGAGTCCAACATGTCCATATACTGAGTTTTTGTTACATGGCAGATGAGTCCAAAATGTGTATATTAAAGAAGTAGGTATAATACAGATGAGTTTAACATGTTCATACAGAGAGAGCTGGCTACATGGCTCATGAGTCCAACATGTCCATATAATGAGAGTTTGCTACACGATAGATGTGTCCAACATGTCCATGTACAGAGAGCTAGCTACATGGCAGAGACGTGCAACATTTCCATACACAGAGTTGTAGCTACATGGCAGATGAGTTCCACGTGTCCATATACTGAGAGCCAGCTACATGGCAGAGTATTCCAACATGACTATATACAGAATACCAGCTACATCTCATATGAGTCCAACATGTCCTTATACTGAGAGTTAGCTACATGGCAGATGAGTTCAACATGTGTATGTTTAGAGGGCTAACTACAAGACAGATGAGTTCAATATGTTCATACAGAGAGAGCTGGCTACATGGCTGATGAGTCCAACATGTCCATATACAAAGAGCTAGATTCATGACAGAATAGTCCAACATATACATATACACAGAAGTATCTACATGGCAGATGATTCCAACATGTCCATATACTGGGAGTTAGATACATGGTAGATGAGTTCATCATGTGTATATTTAAATGGCTAGCTCCAAGGCAGATGAGTTCAGCATGTTCATACAGAGAGAGCTGGCTACATGACAGATGAGTCCAACGTTTCCATATTCTGAGAGCTAGCCACATGACAGAGTAGTTCACCATGTCCATATACAGAGTACTAGCTGCATGGCAGATGAGTCAATATGTCCATATACTAAGAGTTAGCTACATGGCAGATTAATCCAACGTGTGTATATATAGAGAACTAGCTTCAAGGCAGATAAGTCCAACATGTTAGTTAAGAGAGAGCTCTCTACATGGATGATGAGTCCAACATGTCCGTATACAGAGAGCTAGCTACATGGCAGACAAGCCAATATGTTCATTTATAGAGAGTGATACATACATGGGAAATCAGTCCAACATATCCATGCACAGAGAGCTAGCTACATGGGAGACAAGTCCAAATGTCAATATACAGAGAGCTAGCTACATGGTAGTGTAATCCAACATTTCCATTTACAGAATACTAGCAACATGTCAGATGAATCCAACATGTCCATATACTGTGAGTTAGCTACATGTGAGATGAGTCCAACATGTGTATATATAGAGAGGACTACCTACAAGGCAGATGATTCCACCATGTTCATACACAGCTGGCTACTGGCTGATGAGTTCAACATGTTCATACAGAGAGAGCTGTCTACATGGCACATAATTCATACATAGCCATATACTGAGAGCTAGTTACATGGCAGAGAAGTCCAACATGTTCATATATGGAATACTAGCTGCATGGCAGATGAGACCAACATGGCCATATACTGAGAGTTAGCTACATGTCAGATGAGTCCAACATGTGTATATATAGAGGACTAGCTAAAAGGCAGATGAGTTTAACCTGTGTATCTTTAGAGAGCTAGTTACAAGGCAGATGAGTTCAACAAGTTCATACAGAGAGAGCTGGCTATATGGCAGACGAGTCCAAAATGTCCATATACAGACAGCAAGCTATATGGCAGAGTAGTGCAACATATCCATATACAGAGTTCTAGCTACATGGCAGATGAGTCCAACGTGTTCATATACTGAGAGCTAGCTACATGGCAGAGTAGTCCAACATTTCCATATACAGAGTACTAGCAACATGTCAGACGAGTCAAACATATCTATATACTGAGATTTAGCTACATGGCAGATGAGTCCAACATGTGTATATATAGTGGATTAGCTGAAAAGCAGATGAGTTCAATATGTTCATACAGAGAGAGCTGGATACATGCAGATGAGTCCAACGTGTCCATATACTAACAGCTAGCTACATGGCAGCGTAGTCCAACATGTCATATAAAAAGAGCTAGCTACATAGCAGACAAGTACAATATGTACATATAGAGAGAGCTTCCTACATAGCAGATCAGTCGAACATTTTCAAATACAGAGAGCTGGCTACATGGGAGAAGAGTCCAAAATGTCCAGATACAGAGAGCTAGGTACATGGCAGATGAGTCCAACGTGTCCATATACTGAGAGTTTGCTACATGGCAATTAAGTCCAACGTGTGTATATTTAGAGGGCTAGCTGCAAGCAGATGACTTCAACATTTTCATACATAGAAAGCTGGCTACATAGCTCATGAGTCCAACATGTCCATAAACAGAGAGCTAGATACAAGGCAGAGTAGTCCAACATGTCCACATACAGAGTACTAGCTACATGGCAGATGATTCCAACATGTTCATACAGAGACCTGGCTACATGGCTGATGAGTCCAACATGTCCATAAACAGAGAGTAAGGTACATAGCATACACGTCCACTATGTTCATATACATAGCAGATCATCCGAACATATCCATGCACAGAGAGATAACTACATGGCAGACGAGTCCAAAATGTCCATATACAGAGAGCTAGTCCATCATGTCCATATAATGAGAGTTAGCTACATGGCAGAAGAGTCCATCATGTGTATATATAGAGGACTAGCTATAAGACAGATGAGTCCAACATGTTCAAACAGAGAGAGATGTCTACATGCCTGATGATTCCACCATGTCCATATACAGAGAGCAAGCTACATGGCAGACAAGTCCAATATGTTCATATACAGAGATTACCTACATGGAAGATCAGTCCAACATTTCCATGCACAGAGAGAGCTACATAAATGGAAGACGAGGCGGAATGTCCATACACAGAGAGCTAGCTACATGACATAGTAGAGCAACATTTCCTTATACAAAGTTCTAGTTACACAGCATATGAGTCCAACGTCTCCATATACTGAGAGCTAGCTACATGGCAGAGTATTCGAACATGACCATATATACAATACTAGCTATATGGCAGATGAGTCCAAATTGTCCATATACAGACAGCTAGCTGCATGGCAGAGTAGTGAACATTTCCATGCAGATAATTCTAGCTACATGGCAGATGATTCCAACATGCCCATATACTGAGAGCTAGATATATGTAAGAGTAGTCCAACATATCTGTATACGGAGTACTAGCTACATGGCAGACGTGTCAAAAATGACCATATACTTAGAGCTAGCAACATGGCAGAGTAGTTCAACATATCCATATAAAGGGTACTAGCTACAAGGATGATGAGTCAAATGTGTCCATATACTGAGAGTTAGCTACATGGCAGATGATTTCAACATGTGTATATATAGAGGGCTAGGTACAAGACAGATGATTCTAACATGTTCATACAGAGAGAACTTTCTACATGGCAGATGAGTCCAAATTGTCCATATACTGAGAGCTAGCTACATGGCAGAGTAGTGAACATTTCCATGTACAGAGTTCTAGTTACATGGAAGATGAGTCCAAAATGTCCATATACTGTGAGCTAGCTATATGGAAGAGTAGTCCAACATGTCCATATACAGAGTACTAGCTACATGGCATATGTTTCCAACAAGTCCATATACTGAGAGTTAACTACATGGCAGATGAGTCCAACATGTAAATATATAGAAGATTAGCTACAAGGAAGATGAGTCCAACATGGTCATACACAGAGAGCTGGCTATATGGCTGATTATTCCAACATGTCCATATACTGAGTGCTGGTTACATGGCAGAAAAGTCCAATATGGTCATATACAGAGAACTACCTACATGACAGATCACTCCAACATGTCCATGCATAGAGAGATATCTACATGGCAGACGAGCTCAACATGTCCAAATACTGAGAGCTAGCTACATGGCAGAGTAGCCAAACATTTCCATATACAGAGTAGTAGCTACATGGTATATGAAATCAACATGTCCATATACTCAGAGTTAGCTACATGGTAGATGAGTCCATCATATTTATATTTCAAGTGCTAGCTATAAGTCAGAAGAGTTCAACATGTTCATGCACAGAGAGCTAGCTACATGGCAGAATAATCTAACATGTCGATATACTGAGAGGTAGCTACATGGCAAAGTAGTCCAACATGTCCACCTACAGAGTACTAGTGGCATGTCAGATGAGTCCAACATGTCTATATACTGAGAGTTAGCTACATGGCAGATGAGTCCAACATGTCCATATACAGAATACTAGCTACATGGAGGAGGAGTCCACCATGTCCATATACTGAGAATTAGCTACATGGTAGATGAATCCAAAATGTATATATATATATATATATATTGGGCTAGCTACAAGGCAGATGAAGCCAACATGTTCATACAGAGAGGCTGGCTACATGGCTGATGAATCCAACAAGTCCATATAGAGAGAGCTAGCTACATGGTAGATGAGTTCAAAATGTCCAGATATAGAGAGCTAGCTACATGGCAGAGTAGTGCAATATTTCCATATACAGAGTTGTAGCTACATGGCAGATGAGTCCAACATGTCCATATATTGAGAGTTAGCTATATTAGAAATGAGTCCAACATGTGTATATATAGAGGACGAGCTACAAGGCACATGAGACCAACATGTTCATACAGAGAGAGGTGCCTACATGGCTAATGAGTCCAACATGTCCATATGCTGAGAGCTACCTACATGGAAGATAAGTCCAATATGTTCATATACAGATAGCTACCTACATGGTAGATAAGTGCAAGATAGCCATGCACAGAGAGGTGGCTAAATGACAGATGAGTCCCAAATGTCCATATACAGAGTATTAGCTACATGGCAGAGTAGTGCAACATTTCCATACACAGATTTCAAGCTACATGGCAGATGATTCCAACGTGTCCATACACATAGAGCAAGTACATGGCAGAGCAGTCCAACATGTCCCTATACAGAGAACTAGCCTCATGGCAGATGAGACCAAGATGTCCACATACAGAGAGATAGCTACATGGCAGAATAGTCCAATATGTTCATATACAGAGAGCAACCTCCAAGGCAGAGAAGTACAACATATCCGTTCACAGAGAGCTAGGTAAATGGCAAATGTGTACATAATATCCTTATACAAAGAGCTTGCTACATGGTAGAGTAGTGCAATATTTCCATATACAGAGTTCTAGATACATGGCAGATGATTCCAACGTGTCCATATACTGAGAGCTGGCTAGATGGTAGCCTATTGCCACATGTCCATATACAGAGAGCTAGTTCATGGCAGACAAGGTCAATATGTTCAAATACAGAGATCTACCAATATGTTCATGGTAGATTAGTCCAACATATCCATGCACAAAGAGCTACCTACATGTCAAACGATTCCATAATGTCCTTATACAAAGAGCTAGCTACATGTAAGAGTAGTGCAACATTTCCATACACAAAATTCTAGGTACATGGCAGATGAATCTAACGTGTCCATATACTGAGAGCTAGCTAGATGGTAGCCTATTCCAATATGCCCATATACAGAGAGCTAGCTTCATGACAGAAAAATCCAATATGTTCAAATACAGAGAGCTACTTATATGGCAGATTAGTCCAACATATCCATTAACAGAGAACTAGCTACATGGCAGACAAATCCAAAATGTCCGTATACAGAGCGGTAGGTACATGGCAGACTAATTCAACATTTCCATATACAGAGTTCTAGCTACATTGCAGATGAGTCCAACGTGTCCATATACTGAGAGGTAGCTACATGGCACAGTAGTCCAACATGTCCATATACAGAGTACTAGCTACATGGCAGATTAGTCCAACATGTCCATATACTAAGAGTTAGCTACATGGCAAATGTGTCCAACATATGTATATATAGAGGATAAGCTACAAGTCAGATGAGTACAATATATTCATACAGAGAGAGCAGGCTACATGGCTGATGAGACCAACATGCCTATATACAGAAAGGTAGCTACATGGCAGACAAGTCCAATATGTTCACATAAAGAGAGCTACCTCCCTGGCAGATCAGTCCAATAACCATGCATAGAGAGCTAGCAACATGACAGGCAAGTCCAAAATGTCCATATAAAGAGAGCTAGCTACATGTGAGAGTAGTACAACATTTCCATATACAGAGTTCTAGGTGCATGGCAGATGAGTAAAACATTTCCATATACTGAGAGTTAGCTACATGGCAGATGAGTCCAACATGTGTATATTTAGAGGGCTAGCTACACAGCAGATGAGTACTACATGTTCATACACAGAACTGGCTACATTGCAGATGATTCCAACATGTACATATAGTGAGAGCAAGCTACATGGCAGACAAGTCCAAAACGATCATATAAATAGAGCTACCTACATGTCAGATTAATCCAAAATATCCACACACAGAGAGCTAGCTACATGGCAGATGAGTCTAAAATGTCCATATACAAGGAACTAGCTACATGGCAGAGTAGTGCCACATTTCCATATACAGAGTTCCAGTTACATGGCACATGATTCCAACATATCCATATACTGAGAACTAGATACATGGCAGAGTACTCCATCATGTCCATAAACAGAGTTCTAGCTATACGGCAGATGAGTCCAACATGTCTATATACTGAGAGTTAGCTACATGGCAAATGAGCCAAACATGTGTATATTTAGAGGATAGCTACAAGGCAGATGAGTTCAACATATTCATACAGAGAGAGTTGGCTACATGGCAGATGAGTCCAATATGTCCATATACTGAGAGTTAGCTACATGGCAGATGACTCCATCATGTGTATATATAGAAGGCTAGCTACAAGGTAGATGAGTCCAACATGTACATACAGAAAGCTGGCTACATGGCTGATGAGTCCAACATGTCCATATACATAGAGCTAGCTATATGGCAGACAAGTCCAATATGTTCATACACAGTTACCTACATGGCAGATCAATCCAATATATCCATGCACTGAGAGCAAGCTACACGGCAGCTGTTTCCAAAATGTCCATATACAGAGAGCTAGCTACATGGCAGAGTAGTGGAACATTTCCATATACAGAGTTCTAACCACATGGCAGATGAGTCCAACGTGTCCATATACTGAGAACTAGCTTCATAGCACAGTAGTCCAACATGTCCATATACGGAGTACTAGCTACATGGCAGATAAGTCCAACATGTCCATATAAGGAGAGCTAGGTACATTGCAGACAAGTCCAAAATGTCCATATACAGAGAGCTATCTACATGGCAAACTAGTGCAACATTTCCATATACAGGGTTCTAGACACATGGTAGATGAGTCCAACTTGTCTATATTCTGAGTGCTAGCTTAATGCACAATAGTCTAACATGTCCATATACAGAGTACTAGCTACATGGCAGATGAGTCCAACTTGTACATATACTGAGATTTAGCTACATGGCAGATGAGTCCAACATGTGTATATATAGAGAACTAGCTAAAAGTCAGATGAGTCCAACATGGTCAGGTAGAGACAGCTGACTATATGGCCTATGAGTCCATCATGGGTATATTTAGAGGGCTAGCTACAAGGTAAATGAGTCCAACATATGCATACACAGAGAGCTGGATACATGGCAGATGAGTCCAACATGTGGATATATAGAGGACTACCTATAAGGCAGATGAGTCCTTAATGTTCATACAGAGAAAGTTGGCTACATGGCCCATGAGTCCAACATGTCCATATAAATACAGCTAGCTACATGGCAGATGTGTCCATTTGTTCATATACAGAGCACTATCTGCATGGCAGCTATGTACATTGCAGAGTAGTGCAACAATTCCATATGCACAGTTCTAGCTACATGGCAGATTAGTCCAACGTGTCCATATACAGATAGCTAGATACTTGGCAGAGTAGTGCAACATGTCCATATACAGAGATCTAGCTACATCGCAGATGATTCCAATGTACCCATATACCAAGAGCTAGCTACATGGTAGAGTAGTACAACATGCCCATATTCAGAATATTAGCTACATGGCAGACGAGTCCAATATGTCCATACACACAGAGCTAGCAACACGGCAGAGTAGAGCCTCATATCCATATACAGATTACTAGTTCCATGGAAGATGAATCCAAGTGTGCATATACTGAGAGCTAGCTACATGGTAGAGAAGTTCAACATGTCCATATACAGAGTACTAGCCGCATGGCAGACGAGTCCAATATGTCCTATACACAGAGCTAGCAACATGGCAGAGTAGAGCTGCATTTCCATATGCAGATTTCTAGCTCCATGGCAGATGAATCCAAGTTTGCATATATTGAGAGCTAGCTACATGGCAGAGAAGTTCAACATGTCCATATACAGAGTACTAGCTACATGGCAGATGAATCCAACATGTCCATATATTGAGATTTAGCTACATGGCCGAAGAGTACAACATTTGTATATATAGGTGACTAGCTACAAGGCAGATGCGTCCAACATGTTAGTGCAGTGAGAGCTGGCTACATGGCTAATGAGTCTAACATATCCATATACAGAGTTGTAGCTACATGACACCCAAGTCCAACATGTTCATATACAGAAAGCTATCTACATGGCAGAGCAGACCAACATATCCATGCACAGAGAGCTATATACATGGCAGAGGAGTCCAATATATCTATATACACAGAAGTAGCAGCAATACAAAGTAGCGCCACATTTACATATAAAGAGATTTAGCTCCATGGCAGAGGAGTACAACATGACCATATACTGAGAACTCGCTACATGGCAGAGAAGTCCAACATGTTCATATACAGAGTATTAGTTACATGGCTGATTAGTCCCACATGTCCATATACTAAGATTAAGCTACATGGCAGCTGAA
Organism: Chrysochloris asiatica; assembly: GCF_000296735.1. Lineage (NCBI taxonomy): Eukaryota > Metazoa > Chordata > Mammalia > Afrosoricida > Chrysochloridae > Chrysochloris > Chrysochloris asiatica. Next base: position 628,312 of record NW_006409004.1, on the reverse strand, counting down.
TCCAACATGGGTTTATCTACAGGACTAGTTGCAAGGCAGATGAGTCCAACATGTTCATGCAAAGATAGCTGGCTACATGACTGATGAGACCAACATATCCATATACAAAGATCTATCTACATGGCAGACAAATACAACGTGTTTATATACAGAGAGATATCTACATGGCAGATCAGTCCAACATATCCATGCACACAGAGCTAGCTACATGGCAGATGAGTCCAACATGTGTATATATAGAAGATTAGCTGCAAGGCAGATGCGTCCAACATATTCATCCAACGAGAGCTGGCTACATGTCTGAGGAGTCCAACATTTCCATATACAGAGAGCTAGCCACATGGCAGACAAGTCCAATATGTTCATATACAGAGATTTACCTCCCTGGCAGATCAGTCCAACATGTCCATGCACAGAGAGCTAGCTACATGGCAGATGAGTCCAAAATGTCCATATAGATTGAATAGCTACATGTAAGAGTAGTGCAACATTTCCATATACAGAGTTCTAGCTACATGGCAGATAAGTCCAACGTGTTCATATACTGAGAGCTAGCTACATGACATAGAAGTGCAACATGTCCATATATAGAGTACTAGTTACATGCAGATGAATTCAGCATATCCATATACTGAGATTTACCTATATGGAACATGAGTCCAATATGTGTATATTTAGAGAAATAGCTACAAGGCAGATGAGTCCAACTTGTTCATGCAGAGAGAGCTGGCTACATGCCTGATGAGTCCAACATATCGATATACAGAGATCTAGCTTCAAGCAGAGAGGTCTAACATGTTCATTTACAGAGAGCTACCTAAATGGCAGATCAGTCCAACATATCCATGCACAGGAAGCTAGCTACCTGGCAGACAAGTCCAATATGTACATATACACAGAGCAGGAAACACTGTAGAGCAGTGCCACATTTCCATATACAGAGTTCTAGCTCCATGGCAGAAGAGTCCAATGAGTCCATATACTGAGAGATAGCTACATGGCAGAGAAGTCCAACATTTCCATACACAGAGTACTAGCTGCATGGCAGATTAATCCAACATGTGTATATATAGAGGACTAGATACAAAGCACATGAGTCCAACATGTTCATGCAGAGAGAGCTGGCTACATGGCTGATGAGTCCAACATATGCATAGACAGAGATGTAGCTACATGGCAATCAAGTTCAATATGTTGATATACAGGGAGCTACTTACATTGCAAATCAGTCCAACATATCCATGCACAGAGAGCTAGCTACATGGCAGAGGAAACCAATATGTCCATATACAGAGAGCTAGCAACACAGAAGAATAGTGCCGTATTTCCATATACAGAGTTCTAGCTCCATGGCAGATGACTCCATCGTATGCATATACTGAGTACTAGCTACATGGCAGATTATGCCAACATATCCATATACAGAGTACTAGCTACATGGCAAATGAGTCCAAAATGTCCATATACTGAGAGTTAGCTTCATGGCAGATGAGTCCAACATGTTCATGCACAGAGAGCTGGCTACATGTCTGAGGAGTCCAACATTTCCATATACAGAGAGCTAACTACATGGCAGACAAGTCCAATATGTTCATATACAGAAGGCTACATACGTGTCACATCAGTCCAACATATCCATACACAGAGAGCTAGCGGCATGGCAGACAAGTCCAAAATTTCCATTTACAGAGATTAGCTACATGGAAGAGTAGCGCAACATTTCCATATACAGAGTTGTAGCTACATGGCAGATGGGTCCAACGTGTCCATATACTGAGAGCTAGCTACATGGCAGATGAGTCCAAAATGTCCACATACAGAGACTAGCTACATGGAAGCCTAGCACAACATTTCCATGTACAGAGTTGTGACTACATGGCAGATGAGTCTAACGTGGCGATATAGTGAGAACTAGCTACATGACAGAGAAGACCCACATGTCCATATACAGAGTACTAGATACATGGCAGGTGAGTCCAACATGACCATATTCTGAGAAATAGCTACATGGCAGAAAATTCCATCATGTGTGTTTTAGAGGACCGGCTACAAGGCAGATGACTCAAACTTGATCATGCAGAGAAAGCTGGCTACATGGTTGATGAGTTCTACATATCCGTATACAGAGTTCTAGCTACTGGCAGACAAGTCTAATATGTTCATATACAGGGAGCTAACTACATGGTAGATCAGTCCAACGTATCCATGCACAGAGAGCTAGCTACACGGCAGCTGAATCCAATATATCCATATACACAGACCTAGCAACACGGCAGTGTAGTGTCACATTTCCATATACAGAGTTCTAACTCCATTGGCAGATGAGTCCAACGTGTCCATATGTTGAGAGCTAGCTACATGACAGAGAAGTCAACATGTCCATATGCAGAGTACTAGCTGTATGGCAGATGAGTCCAACATGTCCATATACTGAGCTTTAGCTACATGGCAGAGGAGTCCAACATGTGTATATATAGAGGACTAGCTACAAAGCACATGATTCCAACATGGTCATGAAGAGAGAGCTGGCTACATTGCTGATGAGTCCAATATATCCAGAGACAGAGATGTAGCTATATTGCAGACAAGTCCAGTATGTTAATATACAGAGAGCTACCTACATTGTAGATCAGAAAAACATATCCATGCACAGAGAGCTAGCTACATACATGTCAGCCGGGTCCAATATATCCATATAAAGAGAGTTAGCAACACGGAAAAATAGTGCAACATTTCCAAATACAGAGTTCTAGCTCCATGGCAGATGACTCAAACATGTGCATATACTGAGAACTAGCTACATGGCAGAGTAGTCCAACATGTCCATATACAGAGTACTAGCTACATGGCA
>NW_006409004.1:604116-625361 GCF_000296735.1 Chrysochloris asiatica | reverse complement strand
GTGCATATACTGAGAACTAGCTACATGGCAGAGTAGTCCAACATGTCCATATACAGAGTACTAGCTACATGGCAAATGAGTCCAACATGTCCATATACTGAGAGTTAGCTACAAGGCAGATGAGTTCAACATGTGTATATATAGAGGACTAGCTGCAAGGCAGATGAGTCTAACATGTTCATACACAGAGAGCTGGCTACATGGCTGAGAAGTCCAACGTTTCCATATACAGAGAGCTAGCTACATGGCAGATAAGTTCAGTATGTTCATATACAGAGAGCAACCTACGTGGCACATCAATCCAACATATCCATTCACAGAGAGTCAGCTACAGGGCACACGACTCCAAAATGACCATTTACAGACACTAGCAACATGGAAGAGTAGTGAAACATTTCCATATACAGAGTTCGAGCTATATGGCAGATGAGTCCGACGTGTCCATATATTGAGAACTAGCTACATGCTATAGAAGTCTAACGTTATATAGAGTATTAGCTACATGGTAGATGAGTTCAACATGTCCATATATTGAGATTTAGCTACATGGCAGATGAGTCCAACATGGATATATAGAGAGGACTAGCTACAGGGCACATGAGTCCAATATGTTCATGCAGAGAGACCTGGCTTCATTGCTGATGTGTCCAACATATCCATAGACAGATATGTAGCTATATGGCTGAGAAGTCCAACATGTTCATATACAGAGAGCTACCTACATTGCAGATCAGTCCAACGTATCCATGCAATGAGAGCTAGCTACATGGCATACGAGTCCAATATGTTCATATACAGAGAGCTAGCAACATGGAAGAATAGTGCCACATTTCCATATACAGAGTTCTAGCTCCATGGCAGATGACTCAAATGTGTGCATGTACTGAGAACTAGCTACATGGCAGAGTAGTCCAACAGGTCCATGTAGAGTGTACTAGCTACATGGCAAATGATGCCAACATGTGTATATATAGAGGATTGGCTGTAAGGCAGATGAATCCAACATGTTCGTACACAGAGAGCTGGATACATGTCTGAGGAGTCCAACAATCCATATACAGAGAGCTAGCTACATGGAAGACAAGTACAATATGTTCATATACAGTGAGCTACCTATGTGGCAGATCATTCCAACATATCCATGCACAGAGAGCTAGATGCATGGCAGAAAAGTACAAAATGTCCATATACAGAGACTAGCTACATGGAAGAATAGTGCAACATTTCCATATACAGAATTCTAGCTACATGACAGATGAGTCCAATTCTAGCTACATGACAGCTAGCTACATGCAGACGAGTACAAATTGTCAGTATAGAGAGAGCTAGCTACATGGCAGAGTACTGCAACATTTCCATATGAAGATTTCTAGCTACAAGTCAGATGAGTCCAACGTGTCCATGTGCAGAGAGCTAGCTACATGGAAGAATAGTCCAATATGCCCATATACAGAATAGTAGCTACATGGCAGATGAGTGCAACATGTTAATATGCTGAGAGTTATCTACAGGACAGATGAATCCAAGATGTGTACATTTAAAGAGGCAGATGTGTCCAACATGTTCATAAATAGCAAGTTGGCTACATGGCTGATGAGCCCACCATGTCCATATACAGAGATCTAACTACATGGCAGACGAGTACAAAAAGTCCATATATAGAGAGCTAGCTACATAGCAGTGTAGTGTAATATTTTCATATCCAGAATTCTAACTACATGGCAGATGAGTCCAACGTGTCTATATACAGAGAGCTAGCTACATGTCAGAATAGTGCTACATTTTCATATATAGAGTTCTAGCTACAAGGCAGATGAGTCGAACATGTTCATAAACAGAGAGCTGTTTACATGCCTGATGATTCCAACATGTCCATATATAGAGAGCTAGTTATATGGTAGACAACTCCAATATGATCATATACAGAGAGCTACCTACAATGCAGATGAGACCAACATATTCATCTAGAGAGAGCTGGCAACATGGGTGATAAGTCCAACATTTCCATAAAGTGAGAGCTACCTACATGGCAGACAAGTCCAATATGTTCATATACAGAGAGCTTCCTATGACAGATCAGTCCAACATATCCATGCACAGATAGCTACCTACTTGGTAGACGAGTCCAAAATGTGCATATACAGTGAGCTAGCTACATGGCAGTGTAGTGCTACATTTCCATATTCAGAGTTCTAGCTTCATGTCAGATGAGTCCAATGTGTCCATATACTGAGAGCTAGTTATATGGCAGAGTAGTCCATTATGTCCATATACAGAGTACTAACTACATGACAGATGAGTACAACATGTCCATATACTGAGAGTTAGCTACATGCCAGATGAGTCCAACATGTGTATATATAGAAGACTAGCTACAAAGCTGGTGAGACAAACATGTTCTTAGAGAGAGAGCTGACTGCATGACTGATGAGTCCAATATGTCCATATACAGACAGCTAGCCACAAGGCAGATGAGTCCAATATGGTTGTATACAGAGAGTTACCTACATGGCAGACGAGTCCAAAATGTCCATATACACAGAATTAGCTGCATTGCAGAGTAGTGCAACCTTTCCATTACAGAGTACTAGCTACATGGCAGATGAGTCTAATGTGTCCATATACTGATAGCTAGCTACACGGCAGAGTAGTCCAACATGTCCATATACAAAGCACAAGCTACATGGCAGATGAATCCATCATGTCCATTTACCGATCGTTAGCTACGTGGCAGATGAGTCTAACATGTTCATACAGAGAGCTGGCTAAATGGCTGATGAGTCCAATATGTGTATATATAGAGGAGAAGCTACAAGGCAGATGAGTCCAACATGTTCATATGGATATAGCTGGCTACATGGCTGATGAGGCCTACATGTCCGTATACAGAAAGTTAGCTACATGACAGGAAACTCCAATATGTTCATATACAGAGAGGTACCTACATGGCAGATCAGTACAACATATCCATGCACAGAGAGCTAGTTTCATGGCAGACAAGTCCAAAATGTCCATATACAGAGAGTGAGCTACATGGCAGAATATTGCAAAATTTTCATATACAGAGTTCTAACTATAAGGAAGATGAGTACAACTTGTTCATACAGAGAGAGCTTCCTACATGGTTGATGAGTCCCACATATCCATGTACAGAGAGCTAGCTACATAGCAGATGAGTCCAACGTGTCCATATCCAGAGTATTAGCTATATGACAGATGAGTCCAACATGTCCATATACTGATAGTTAGCTATGTGGCATATGAGTCCACCATGTGTATATATAGTGAACGAGCTACAAGCAGACAAGTCCAATATGTTCATACAGAGTGAGCTGGCTACATGGCTGATGAGTCCCACATGTCCATATACAGAGAGCTAGCTACATTGCAGACAAGTCCAATATGATATTATTCAGAGAGCTATCTACATGGAAGATCATTCCAACATATCCATGCACAGAGAGCTACTTACATGTCAGACAAGTCCAAAATGTCCATATACAGAGATCTAGCTACATGGCTGTGTAGTGCAATATTTCCAAATACAGAGTTCTAGCTACATGGCAGATGAGTCCAACGTGTCCATATACTGAGATCTAGCCACATGGCTGAGTATTCCAACATGTCTATATACAGAATACTAGCTACATGGCTGATGAGTCCAACATGTCCATATACTTAAGTTAGCTACATGGCAGATGAGTCCAACATGTGTATATATAGAATACTAGCTACAAGGCAGATGAGCTCAACATGTTTATGCAGAGAGAGCTGGCTACATGGCTGATGAGTTCAACATGTTCATATACAGAGTGCTAGCTATATGGCAGGTAAGTCCAATATGTTCATATACAGATAGCTACTTACATAGCAGATCTGTCCATCATATCCAGGCACAGAGAGCAAGCTACATGGCAGACAAGTCCAAAATTTCCATGTATTGTTACCTAACTACATGGCAGAGTAGTCCAACATTTTTATATACAGAGATCTAGCTACATGGCATTTGAGTCCAGCATGTTCATATACTGAGAGTTAGCTACATGGGAGATGAGTCCAACATGTGTATATATAGAGGAGTAGATAAAAGTCAGATGAGTCCAACATGTTCAGGCAGAGAGAGCCGGCTTCATGGCTGATGAATCCCTTATGTCCATATACTGAAAGCTAGCTAGATGGCAAAGTAGTCCAACATGCACGTATACAGAGTACTAGCTACATGGCAGATGAGTCAAACATGTCCATATACTGAGAGTTAGCTACATGGAAGAGGAGTCCAACATGTGCATATATAGAGGATTACCTACAAGGCAGATGAGTCCAACATGTTCACACAGAAAGACCTGGCTTCATGGAAGATTAGTCCAACATGTGTATATATTGAAGACTAGCTACAAGGCAGATGAGTTCATCATTTTCATATAGAGAGAGCTGGCTGTATGGCTGATGAGTCCAATATGTCCTTATATAGACAGCTACCTACATGGCAGACAAGTCCACTATCTTCGTATACATAGAACTACCTACATGGCAGATCAGTCCAACATATACATGCACAAAGAGCTCATTACATGGCAGATGGGTCCAAAATGTCCATATGCAGAGAGCTAGCTGCATGGCAGAGTTGTGCAACCTTTCCATATACAGAGTTCTAGCTACACGGTAGATGAGTGCAACGTGTTCGTATACTGAGAACTGGCAACATGGCAGAGTAGTCCAACATGTCCATATGCAGAGCACTAGCTACATGGCAGATAAGTCCAACGTGTCCTTATACTGAGATTTAGCTACATGCCAGATGAGACCAACATGTGTATATTTAGAGGACTATCTAAAAGGCAGATGGATCCAACATGTTAATACAGAAAGAGCTAGCTACATGGCTGATGAGTCCATTATGTGTATATAGAGAGAACTAGGTACAAGGCAGATATGTCCAACATGTTCATATGGAGAGAGTTGGCTACAAAGCTGATTAGCCCACATGTCCATATACGGAGAGTTAGCTACATGGCAGAAAAGTCCAATATGTTCATATACAGAGAGATACTTACATGGCAGATCAGTCTAACATATCCATGTATAGAGAGATAACTACATGGCAGACGGTTCTAATATGTCCAAATTCAGAGAGCTAGCTACATAGAAGAATATTGCAAAATTTCCATATACAAAATTCTAGCTACATGGCAGATGAGTCCAACGTGTCCATATACTGAAAACAGGCTACATGGCAGAGTAGTCAAACATGTGCATATACAGAGTACTTGCTACATGGCATTTGAGTCCAACATGTCCATATACTGAGAGTTAGCTATGTGGCAAATGATTCCAAAATGTGTATATTTAGAGAGCTAGCTACAAAGCAGGTGAGTCCAACACGTTCACAAACAGAGAGCCTGCTACATGGCTAATGAGTCCAACATGTCCATATACTGACAGCTAGCAACATGGAAGACAAGTCCAATATCTTCATATACAGAGAGCTATTTACATAGCAGATCAGTTCAACATATCCATATACAGCGAGATAGCTACATGGCAGATGAGTCCAAAATGGCCATATCCAGAGAGTTAGTTACTTTGCAGCGTAGTGCAACATTACCATATATAGAGTTGTGGCTACATGGCTAATGAATCCAACATGTCCATATACTCTGAGTTAGGTATATGGCAGAGTAGTGCAACAGTTCCATATACAGAGTTCTAGTTACATGGCAGATGTCTCCAAAATGTCCATATACTGGGAGTTAGCTATGTGGCATATGAGTCCAACATGTGTATATTTAGAGGGCTAGACATGGCAGAGAAGTACAGTATCTTCATATACATAGAATACCTACATAGCAGATGAGTCCAACATATTCATGTACAGAGAGCTAGCTACAGGTCAAACGAGTCCAAAATGTCCATATACATAGAGATAGCTACATGGCAGAGTAATGCAACATTACAATATACAGTGTTCTAGCTACATGGCAGATGAGTCTATCATGTCCATATACAGAGAGCTAGCTACATGGCAGAATAGTGCAACGTTTCCATTTGCAGACTTCTAGTTACATGGTAGATTAGTGCAACATGTGCATATACTGAGAGCTAGCTAAATGGCCGAGTAGTCCAACATGTGCATATACAGTGTACTAGCTACATGGCAGATTAGTGCAACATGTTCATATACTGAGAGTTATATACATGGCCAATGAGTCCAATATCATCATAAACAGAGAGCAAATTGCATATCAGATCAGTCCAACATATCCAATGTACAGAAAGCTAGCTACATGGCAGACGAGTCCAAAATGTCCATATACAGAGAGTAAGGTACATGGCAGAATAGTGCAACATTTCCATATACAGAGTTCAAGCTACATGCCAGATGAGTCCAAGATGTCCATACACAGAGAGCTAGCTACATGGCAGAGTAGTGCAACATTTCCATATACAGAGTGGTAGTTAAATGGCAGAGTAGTCCAATGTTTCCATATAATGAGAGCTAGCTACATGGCAAAGTAGTCTAACATATCCATACAAAGAGTACTAGCTACATGGCGGATGAGTCCAACATGTCCATAAACTGAGAGTTAACTACATGTCAGATAAGTCCAACATGTGTATATTTAGGGGGCTAGCAAAAGTCAAATGAGTCCAAGATGTTCATACTCAGAGAGTTGACTACATGGCAGATCAGTCCAACATATCCATGAACAGAGAGATAGCTACATGGCAGAGTAGTCCAACATATCCTTGTACAGAGTTCTCACTCCATGGCAGATGAGTACAACATGTCCCTATACTGAGAGTTAACTACATGACAGATGAATTAGTAACAAGGAAGATGAATCCAACATGTTCTTACACAGAGAGCTGGCTACATGGCTGATCAATCCAACATGTCCATATACTGAGAGATAGCTACATGGCAGACAAGTCCAATATGTTCATGTACAGAGAGCTACCTACATGGCAGATCAGTCCAACATATCCATGTACACTGAACTAGTTACATGGCAGAGAAATGCAACATTTTCATATACATTGTTCTCACTCCATGGCGGATGATTCCAACGTATACAAATGCAGAGAGGTAACTCCATGGTAGAGTAGTGCAACATTTCTATATACAGAATTCTAGCTGCATGTCAGATGAGTACAAGGTGTCAGCATACTGAGAGCTATCTACATGGCAGACTAGTCCAACATGTCCATATACAGAGGTCTAGCTATAGGTGAGATGTTTGCAACATGTCCACATACTGAGAGTTACCTACATGAGAGATGAATCCAACATGTGTATATTTAGAGGGCTAGCTACAAGGCAGATGAGTCCAACATTTCCAAATACAGAGTACTAGCTACATAGCAGAGGAGTCTAACGTGTATATTTACAGGGCTAACTGCATGACAGAGAAGTCCAATACCTTCATATACATAGAATAACTACATAGCAGATCAGTCCTACATATCCATGTGCAGAGAGCAAGCTACATGTCAAATGAGTCTAAAATGTCCATATTCAGAGAGATACATACATGGCAGAGTAATGCAACATTTCCATATACAGTGTTCTAGCTACATGGCAGATAAGTTCATCATATTCATACACTGGGAGTTAGCTACATGGCAGATGAATCCAATATGTGTATATTTAGAGGTCCAGCTCAATGGCAAAGAAGTCCAATATCTTCATAAAGATAGAATACCTACATAGCAGATCAGTCCAAAAAAATCCATGTACAGTAAGCAAGCTATATGTCAAACGGGTCCAAAATGTCCATATACAGAGAGCTAGCTACATGGCAGAGTAGTGCAACATTTCAATATAAAGAGTTCCAGCTACATGGGAGATGAGTCCAACGTGTGAATGTTGAGAGCTTGATAAATGGCAGAGTAGTCCAATATGTCCATATACAGAGTAATAGCTACATAGCAGATGAGTCCAACATTTCCATATACTGAGACTTAGCTACATGGCAGATGAGGCCAATATATTCATATACAGAGAGCAACTAACATATCAGATCAGTCCAACATATCCATGTACAGAGAGTTAGCTACAAGGCAGATGATTCCCACATGTGTATATATAGAGGACTATCAACAAGGCAGATGAGTTCACAATGTTCATACAGTGAGATCTGGCTACATGGCTGATGATTCCAACATGTCCATATTCAGAGAGCTGTCTACATGGCATACAAGTCCAATATATTCATATAGAGAGAGCTACCTATATGGCAGATCAGTCCAACATATCCAGGCACAGAGAGCAAGCTACATGGCAGATAAGTCCATAATTTCCATATAGAGAAACCTAGCTACATGGCAGAGTAGTACAACATTTTCATATATACAGTTCTAGCTACATGACAGATTAGTCCAACATGTCCATATACTGAGAGTTAGCTACATGGCAGATGAGTCCAACATGTGTATATATAGAGAACTAGCGACAAGGTAGACAGGGTCCGATATGTACATACAGAGAGACCTGGCTACATGGCTGATTAGTCCAACGTGTATATATATATAGACGACTAGGTATAAGGCAGATGAGTCCAACATGTTCATACAAAGAGAGCTGGCTGCATGTCTGATGAGTCCAACATGTTCATATAGAGAGAGCTAGCTACATGGCAGACAAGTCAAATAAGTTCATATACAGAAAGCTACTCTACATGGCAGATCAGTCCAACATATTCATGTACAGAGAGCTAGCTACATGGCAGAGTAGTGCAACATGTCCATATACAAAGCACTGTCTACATGGCAGATGAGTCCAACTTGTCCTTATTCTGAGAATTAGCTACATGGCAGATGAGTACAACATGTGTATATTTAGAGGACTAGCTACAAGGCAGATGAGTACAACATGTTCATAAAGAGAGAGCTGGCTAAATGGCTGAAGAGTCCAACCTGGTTATATATAGAGGGTTAGCTACAAAGCAGATGAGTCCAACATGTTTATATGGAGAGAGCTGCCTATATGACTGATGAGTCCCACATGTCAGTATACAGAGAGTTAGCTACATGGTAGAAAAGTCCAATATGTTCATATACAGAGAGCTACTTGCATGGCAGATCAGTACAACATATCCAAGCACAGAGAGCGAGCTACATGGCAGACGAGTCCAACGTGTCCATATACAGAGAGATAGCTACATGGCAGAGTAGTGCAACATTTCCTTATACAGAGTTCTATATACATGGCAGATGAGTCCAACATGTGCATATACTGAGAGCTAGTAAAATGGCAGAGTAGTCCAACATGTCCATATAATGAGATTTAGCTACAAGACAGATGAGTCCAATATCTTCATATAGAGTGAGTGACGTACATATCAGACCAGTCCAACATATTCATTTACAGAAAGCTAGCTACATGGCAGGGAGTCCAAAATGTCCTTATACAAAGAGTTGGCTACATTGCAGAAGAGTCCAACCTGTGTATATTTAGAGAGCTCGTAACAAGGCAGATGAATCCAACATGTTCATACACAGACAGCTGGCTACATGGCTGATGAGTCCAACACGTGCATATACTGAGAGATAGCTACATGGCAGATAAGTCCAATATGTTCATGTAGAGAGCTACCTACATGGCAGATCAGTCCAACATATCCATGTACACTGAAGTAGCTGCATGGAAGAATAGTGTGAAATTTCCATATGCAGAGTTCTAGCGACATGGCAGATGAGTCCAACGTGTTCATATACAGAAAGCAGGCTACACGGCAGAGTAGTCAAACATGTACATATTCAGAGGACTAGCTACATGGCAGATGAGTCCAACATGTCCATATACTGAGAGTTAGCTACATAGCAGATGAGTCAAACATGTGTAAATTTAGAGAGCGAGCTACAAGGCTGATGAGTCCAATATGTTCACACACAGAGAGCTTGCTACATGGCTAAAGAGTCCAACATATCCATATACTTATAGCTAGCAACATGGCAGAAAAGTCCAATATATTCATATACCGAGAGCTATCTACATAGCAGATCATTCCAACATATCCATGTACAGAAGGCTAGCTACATGGCCGACGAATCCAAATTATCCACATCCAGAGAGTTCGTTACATCGCAGAGTAGTGCAACATTTCCATATACAGAGTTCTAGCTACATGGCAGATGAGTCCAACATATCCATATCCTGGGAGTTAGCTCCGTGGCAGATGAGTCCAAAATGTCTACATTTAGGGGGCTAGCTATATGTCATAAAACTACAATATATTTATATACAGTGAGTTACATACATTACAGATCAGTTCAACATATCCAGGCACAGAGAGCAAGTTACACGGCATATGAGTTCAAAATTTCCCAATAGAGAGACCTAGCTACTTGGCAGAGTCGTCCAACATTTTCATACACAGAGTTCTAGGTACATGGCAGATGAGTCCAACATGTACATATACTGAGAGTTAGCTACATGGCAGATGAGTCCAGAATGTGTATATATAGATGACTGGCTACAAGGCAGATGAGTCCAACATGTTCATACAGAGAGAGCTAGCTGCATGGATGATGAGTCCAACATGTTTATATACAGAGAGCTAGCTACATGGCAGACAAGTCCAATATGTTTGTATACAGAGAGTTATGTACATGAAAGATCAGTCCAACATATTCATGAACTGCGAGATAGCTACATGGTAGATGAGACCAAAATGTCCATATACAGAGAACTTGCTGCATTGCAGAGTAGTGCAAAATGTCCATATAAAGAGCACTATCTACTTGGCAGATGAGTCCAACATGTCCATATACTGAGAATTAGCTACATAGCAGATGAGTCCAACATGTGTAAATTCAAAGGACTAGCTACAAGGCAGATGAGTCCACCATGTTCATACAGAGAGCTGGCTACATGGTTGATGAATCCAACATGTGTTTATACAGAGGACAAGCTATAAGGTAGATGAGTACAATATGTTCAGTTGGAGAGAGCTGGCTACATGGCTTATGAGTCCCACATATCAGTATACAGAGAGTTATCTACATGGCCGAATTTTCAAAATGTTTATAGACAGAGAGCTACTTACATAGCAGATCAATACAACATATCCATGCACAGAGAGCTAGCTACATGTCAGATGAGTCCAAAATGTCCATATCCAGATAGCGAGCTACATGGCAGAATAGTGCAAAATTTCCATATACAGAGTTCTAGGTACATGGCAGATGAGTGCAACCTATCCATATACTGAAAGCAGGCTTCACGTCAGAGTAGTCAAATATGTCCATATTCAGAGTAATAGCTACATGGCAAATGAGTCCAACATGTCCATATACTGAGAGTTAGCTACGTGGCAGATGAGTCCAACATGTGTATATTTACAGAGCTAGCTACAAGGCAGATGAGTGGAACATGTTCACAAACAGAAAGCTTGCTACATGGCCAATGAGTCCAACATGTCCATGTAAAGGGAGCTAGCTACATGGCAGACAAGTCCAATATGTTCATATACAGAGAGCTGCCTTCATGCCAGATCATTAAAACATATCCATGCACAGAGAGGGAGCTACATGGCAGATGAATCCAAATGGTCCATATACAGAGAGCTAGCTGCATAGCAGAGTAGTGCAACCATTCCACATACAGAGTTCTAGCTACATGGCAGATGAGTCCAACTTGTCCATATACTGAGAGCTAGCTACATGGCAGATGTGTCCAACATGTCCATATACTGAAATTTAGCTACATAGTAGATGAGTCCAACATGTGTATATTTAGAGAGCTAGCTACAAGGCAGATGAGTCCAACATGTTCACACACAGAGAGCTTGCTACATGGCTAATGAGTCCAACATGCCATATACTTATAGCTAGCAACATGGCAGAAAGTCCAATATCTTCTTATACAGAGAGCTATCTACAAAGCAGATCAATCCAACATATCCATGTACAGAGAGCTAGCTACATGGCTGACGAGTCCAAATTGTCCATATCCAGAGAGTTCATTACATCGCAGAGTAGTGCAACATTTCCATATACAGAGTTCTAGCTACATGTATGATGAGTCCCACGTGTCCACATACTGAGTTAGCTACATGTTAAAATAGTGCAACAATTCCATATACAGACTTCTAGCTTCAAGGCAGATGAGTACAACATATCCATATACTGGAAGTTAGCTACATGGCAGATGAGTCCAACATGTGTACATATAGAGTAATAGCTACAAGGCAGATGAGTCTAACATGTTCATTCAGAGACAGCTGGCTACATGGCTGACGAGTACAGCATATCTGTATATAGAGATCTAGCTACATGGCAGACAAGTCCAACATGTTCATGTACACAGAGCTGCCTACATGGCTGATCATTCTGACATTTCCATGTTCAGAATGGTAGCTACATGGCAGATGAGTCCAATATGTCCATATACACAAAGCTAGCAACACGGCAGAATAGTGCCACATTTCCATATAGAGAGTTCTAGCTCCATGGCAGATGAGTCCAACGTGTCAAAATACTGAGATCTAGCTACATGGCAGATGAGTCCAACATGTGTATATAGAGGACTAGCTACAAGCCAGATGAGTCCAACATGTTCATGCAGACAGAGCTGCATACAAAGCTGTTGAGTACAACATATCCATACATATATCTAGCTACTTGGCAGACAAGTCCGACATTTTCATATACAGAGAGCTAAATACGTTGGAGATCAGTCCAACATACCCATGTACAGAAAGCTCCCTACATGACAGACGAGCCCAATATGTCCATGTACACAGAGCTAGCACCACATTAGAGTAGTGCCACATTTCCATATACACAGTTATAGCTCCATGGCAGATGAGTCCAACGTGTCCATATACTGAGAGATAGCTATGTGAGAGAGAAGTACAACATGCCATATACAGAGAATTAGCTACATGGCAGATGAGTCCAACATGTCCATATATTGAGATTTAGCTACATGTCAGATGAGTCCAACCTGTGTATATATAGAGGAGTAGTTACAAGGCAGATGAGTCCAACATGTTCATGCAAAGAAAGCTGACTACATGGCTGATGAGTCCAACATATTATATACAGAGATCTAGCTTCATGGCAGACAAGTCCAATATGTTCATATACAGAGAGCTAACTACATGGCAGACCAGTCCAACATATACATGCACAGAGAGCTAGCTACATGTCAGAAGAGTCCAATATGTCCATATACACGGAGCTAGCAACACAGCAGAGTAGTGCCCAATTTTCAAATACACAGTACTAGCTCCCTGGCAGATGAGTCCAAGGTGTCCATACATTGATTGCTAGCTACATGAGAGAGAAGTACAACATGCCATATACAGAGAATTAGCTACATGGCAATTGAGTCCAACATGTCCATATATTGAGATTTAGCTACAAGTCAGATGAGTCCAACATGTGTATATATAGAGGAGTAGCTACAAGGCAGATGAGTCCAACATGTTCATGCGGAGAGAGCTGACTCCATGGGTGATGAGTCCAAGATATCCACATACAGATATCTATCTGCATGGCAGACAAGTCCAACATGTTCATACACACAGAGCTGCCTACATGACAGATCAGTCAAACATATACATGCACAGCGAGCTAGCTACATGGCAGACGAGTCCAATATGTCCATATACACAAAGCTAGTAATACGACAGAGTAGTGCCATATTTCCATATACAGAGTTCTAGCTCCATGTCAGAGGAGTGCAACGTTTCCATATACTGAGAGCTAACTACATGGCAGAGAAGTCCAACATGTCCAGTTACAGAGTACTAGCTACATGGCAAAGAAGTCCAACATGCCCATATGCAGAGTACTACCTACATGGCAGATCAGTCCAACATATCCATGCACAGAAAGTTAGCAACATAGCAGATAAGCCCAATATGTCCATATACACAGAGCAACAGTACGGCAGAGAAGTGCTTCATCTCCATATACAGAGTTTTACTTCCATGGATGATGAGTCCAATGTGTCCATATACTGAGAGCTAGCTACAATGCAGACAATCAAAAATGTTCGTATACAGAGAGCTACCTACATGGAAGATAAGTCCAACAAATGAATGCACAAAGAGGTAGCTACAAGGCAGACAAGTCCAATATGTCCATATACACAGAGCGAGCAACACAGTAGAGTAGTGCCACATTTCCATAAACAGAGTTGTAGTTCCATGGCAGATGAGTACTACATGTCCATATACAGAGTATTAGCTACATGGCAGATGAGTCCAATATGTCCATATATTGAGATTAAGCTACATGGCAGATGATTCCAACCTGTGTATATATAGCGGACTAGCTACAAGGCAGATGAGTCCAACATGGTCATGCAGACAGAGCTGGCTACATGGCTGATTAGCTCAACAAATCCATATACAGAGATCTAGCTACATGGCAGGCAAGTCCAACATGTTCATATACAGAGAGATATCTACATGGCAGATCAGTCCAACATATCCATGCACAGAGAGCTAGTTACATGGCAGATGAGCCCAACGTGTCCATCTTCTGAGAGCTAGCTAAATGGCATAGAAGTCCAACATGTCCATATACAGAGTATTAGATGCATGGTATATGAGTACAACATGTGCATATACTGAGATTTAGATATATGGCAGATGATTCCAACATGTGTATATATAGAGGACTAGCTACAAGGCAGATGAGCCCAACATGTTCATGCAGAGAGAGCAGGCTACATTGCTGATGAGTCTAGCATATCCATAGACAGAGATGTAGCTATATGGCAGACAAATCCAACATGTTCATCTACAGAAAGCTACCTACAAGGCAGATCAGTTCAACATATCCATGCACAGAGTGCTAGCTACATGGCATATGAGTCCAATATGTCCATATACAGAGAGCTAGCATCACGGAAAATAGTGCCATATTTCCTTATACAGAGTTCTAGCTCCATGGCAGGTGATTCAAAATTGTGCATATACTGAGAACTAGCTACATGGCAGAGTTGTCCAACATGTCCATATACAGTGTACTAGCTACATGGCAAATGAGTCTAACATTTCCATATACTGAGAGTTAGTTACATGGCAGATGAGTCCAACATGTGTATATATAGAGGACTAGCTGTAGTAGATGCGTGCAACATGTTCATACAGAGAGAGCTGGCTACATGTCTGAGGAGTCCAACATTTCCATATGCAGAGAGCTAGATACATGGCAGTCAATTCCAACATGTTCAAATACAGAGAGCTACCTCCCTGGCAGATCAGTCCTACATATCTAGGCACAGAGAGCTAGCTACATGGCAGACAAGACCGAAATGTCCATATAGAGGGACTAGCTACATAGAATAGAAGTGCAACATTTCCATATACAGAGTTCTATCTATGTGGCAGATGAGTTCAACGTGTTCATATACCGAGACCTAGCTACATGGCATAGAAATCCAACATGTCCATATACATAGAACTAGCTACATGTAGATGAGTGCAGCATGTCCATATACTGAAAGTTAGCTATATGGAAGATGAGTCAAATACGTGTATATTTAGAGGACTAGCTACAAGGAAGATGAGTCCAACGTGTTCATGCAGAGAGATCTGGATACATGGCTGATGAGTTCAACATATCCATATACAGAGATCTAGCTACCTGGCAGACAAGTCCAACATGTTTATATACAGATAGATACCTACTTAGAAGATCAGTCCAAAATATCCATGCACAGTGAGCTAGCTTCATGCCAGAAAATCCAATATGTCCATATACACAGAGCTAGCAAAATGGCAGAGTAATGCCACATTTACATATACAAAGTTCTAGCTCCATGGCACATGAGTCCAACGTGTCCATATACTGAGAGTTAGCTACATGGCAGAGAAGTCCAGCATGTCCATATGCAGAGTACTAGATGCATGGTAGAAGAGTACAACATGTGCATATACTGAGATTTAGCTACATGGCAGATGAGTCCAACATGTGTATATTTAGAGGACTATATACAAGGCACATGAGTCCCACATGTTCATGCAGAGAGAGCTGGCTACATAGCTGATGAGTCCAACATATCCATATACAGAGATATAGCTACCAGGTAGAAAAGTCCAAAATGTTCATATAGAGAGACTAGCTTCATGGAAGAGTAGTGCAACAGTTCTATATACAGAGTTGTAGCTACATTGCAGATGATTCCAACGTGTCCATATACTGAGAGCTAGCAACGTGGCATCGAAGTCCAACATGTCCATATACAGAGTACTAGCTACATGGCAGATAAGTCCAACATGTCCATACACTGAGATTTAGCTACATGTCAGATGAGGCCAAAATGTGTATATAGAGAGGAGTAGCTACAAAGTAGATGTGTTCAACGTGTTCATGAAAAGTGAGTGGTCTACACGGCTGATGAGTCCAACATATCCATATGCAAAGATCTAGCTACATGCCACACAATTCCAACATTTTCATATATAGAGAACTACCTACATTGCAGATCAGTCCAACATATCCATGCACAAAGAGCTAGCTACATGATAGACAAGTCCAATATGTCCATATACACAGGGCTAACAACACGGCAGAGTAATGTCACATTAACATATACAAATTTCTAGCTACATGTCAGATGAGTCCAACATGTCCATATACTGAGAGCTATCTACATGGCAGACAATTCCAATATGTTCATATATAGAGAGCTATCTACATGGTAGATCAGTCCAACATATCCATGTACAGAGAGAAAAATACATGGCAGACGAGTACAAAATGTCCATATACAGAGAGCTAGCTACATGGCAGAGTAGTGCAATATGTCCTTAAACAGAGTTTCAGCTACATGGCAGATGAGTCCACCGTGTCCAAACACAGAGAGCTAGCTACATGGCAGAGTGGAGCAACATTTCCCTATACTGAGTTCTACATACATGTCAGATGAGTCCAAATTGTCCATATACAGAGAGCTAGCTATATGGTAGAGTAGTGCAACATTTCCATATACAGAGTTCTAGCTACATGTCAGATGAATAAAACATGTGTATATTTAGATGTGTCCCACATGTTCATATACAGAGAGATGGCTACATGGCTGATGAGTCCAACGTGTCCATATACAAAGAGCTAGCTACATGGCAGACAACTCCAATATGTTCATATACAGAGAGCTAAATTCATAGCAGATAATTCCAACAAATCCATGTAAATACAACTAGCTACATGCAGACAAGTACAAAAAGTCCAAATACAGAGAGCTATCTAGATGGCAGAGTACTGCAACATTTCCATATAAAGATTTCTAGCTACATTGTAGATGAGTCCAACGTGTCTATATGCAGAGAGCTAGCTACACAGCAGAGTAGTCCAACATGTCCATATGCAGAGTAGTATCAACATGGCAGATGAGTCCTACATGTCGATATACTGAGAGTTATCTACATGGCAGATGAATCCATGATGTGTATATTTAGAGGGCTAGCTATAAGGCAGATGTTTCCAACATGATCATACATAGAGAGTTGGCTACATGGCTGATGACTCCAACATTTCCATATACAGAGAGCTAGCTACATGGCAGATGAGTCCAAAATGTCCATATACAGGGAGTTAGCTACATGGCAGAGTAGTGCAATATTTCCATATACAGAGTTCTAGATACATGACATATGTGTCCAAAGTGTCCTTGTACCGAGAGATAGCTACATGGTACATAAGTCCCACATGTGTATATTTAGAGTGCTAGCAAAAGGCGGATGAGTCCAAGATGTTCATACACAGAGAGTTGGATACATGGCTGAGGAGTCCTACTTATCCATATACTGAGAGCTAGCTACATGGCAGACAAGTACAATAAGTTCATATATAGAGAGGTACCTACATGGCTGATCAGTCGAACACATCTATTTACAAATTGCAAAATAGTCCCACATGTCCATATACAGAGTACTAGCTACATGGCAGATGAGTCTAACATGTCCATATCCAGAGAGTTAGCTACATGTCAAATTATATCTTCATATACAGAGAACAACCTAAACAGCAGAGCAGTCCAACATATCCATATACAGAGAGCTAGCTAGATGGCAGAGTAGTGCAACATTTCCATATACAGAGTTCTAGCTACATGGCAGATGAGTCGAATGTGTCCATATACTGAGAGCTAGCTACATGGCAGAGTAGTCCAACATATCTGTGTACGGAATACTAGCTACAAGACAGATGTGTCAAAAATGTCCTTATACTGAGTGTTAGCTATATGGCAGACAAATCCAACAAGTGTATATTTTGAGGACTAGCTACAAGCAGATGAGTCCAACATATTTATACACAGCGAGTTGGCTACATGGCTGATGAGTCCAACATGTCCATATACAGAGAGCTAGCTACATGGCAGATAAGTTCAATATGTCCATATACAGAGAGCTAAATACATGGCAGACCTGTCCAATATATTCATGTACAGAGAGCTACCTACATGGCAGATCAGTCCAACATATCCATGTACACAGAGCTATCTACATTGCATAGTGGTGCAACGGTTCCATATATAGAGTCTAGCTACATGGCTGATGATTCCAATATGTCCATATACTGAGAAATACCTGCATGGTAGACAAGTCCAATACATTCATATACAGAGATGCTACCTACATGGCAGATCTGTCCAACATATCCATGAAAAAAGCTAGCTACATGACAGACGAGTAGAAAATGTCCATATACAGAGAACTATCTATATGGCTGAGTAGTGCAACCTTTCCATATACAGATTTGTAGCTACATGGCAAATGAATCCAATGTGTCCATATACAGAGAGCTAGGTACATGGCAGAGTAGAGCAATATTTCCATATACAGAATTCTAGCTACATGGCAGATGAGTCCAACATGTATATATTTATATTTAGAGGACTATCTATAAGGCAGATGAGTCCAACATGTTCATACACAGATATCTGACTACATGACTGATGAGTCCAACATGTCCATATATTGTAAGCTAGCCTCATGGCAGAGTACTCCAACATATCCATATGCAGAGTAATAGCTACAAGGCAGATGTGTCTAATATGTCCATATACTGAGAGTTAGCTACAAGGCAGATGAATCCAACATGTGTATACTTAGAGGGCTAGCTGCAAGGCAGATGAGTCCTACATATTCATACACAGAGAGTTGGCTACATGGCTGATGAGTCCAACATGTCCATATACAAAGAGCTAGCTACATGTCAGACAAGTCCAATATTTTCATATAAAGAGAGCTAACTACATGTTAGATCAGTCCAACATGTCCATTTACAGAGAGCTAGCTACATGGCAGATGATTCCAAAGTGTCAATATAGAGAGAGTTAGCTACATGACAGAGTAGTGCAACAGTTCCATATACAAAGTTCTAGCTACACGGCAGATGAGTCCAACAAGTCCATATTCAAAAGCTAACTACATGGTATACATGTCCAATATGTTCATATCCAGAGAGCTAACTACATGGCTGATCAGTCCAACACATTCATGCACAGAGAGCTAGCTACATGGAATAGAACTCCTACATGTCCATATACAGAGTACTAGCTATATTGCAGATGAGTCCAACATGTCCATATAATGAGAGTTAGCTACATGGCAGATGATCACAACATGGTATATTTAGAGGGCTAGCTACAAGGCAGATGAATCCAACATGTCCATATACTGTGAACTAGCTATATGGCAGACTAGTCCAATATGTTCATATACAGAAAGCTACCTACATGGCTTATACCTACATATAAAGATGTCCAACATATCCATGCACAAAAAGTTAGCTACATGATAGACGAATAGAAAATGTAAATATACAGAGAACTAGCTACATTGCAGAGTAGTGCAAAATTTCCATATACAGAATTCTAGCTACATAACAGATGAGTCCAACATGTCCATATACTGAGAGCTAGCTACATGGCAGAGTAGTCCAAAATGTCCATATAAAGAGTACTAACTACATGGCAGATGAGTCTAACATGGCCATATACTGAGAACTAGCTACATGGCAGACAAGTACAATATGTTCATATACAGAGAGCTACCTACATGACAGATCATTCCAACATATCCATGTACAGAGAGATAGCTACAAGGCAGACAAGTCCAAAATGTCCATATACAGAGAACTAGCTACATGGCAGAGTAGTACAACATTTCCATATACAGAATTCAAGCTACATGGCAGATGAGTCCAACATGTCCATATACTGAGAGCTATCTACATGAGTGATTAGTCCAACATGTACATATACAGAGTAATATTTACATGGCCGATGAGTCTAACGTGTCCATATACTGAGAGTTAGCTACATGGTAGATGAGTCCAACATGTGTATTTATAGAAGAGTAGCTACAACGACGATGAGTCCAACATGCTCATACACAGACAGGTGTCTACATTGCTGATGAGTCCAACATGCTCATACACAGACAGGTGGCTACGTTGCTGATGAGTCCAACATGTCCATATACTGAGAGCTAACTACATGGCAGACAAATCCAATATGTTCATGTACAGAAAGATATACATGTCAGATCAGTCCAACATATCCATATACATAGAGCTAGCTACATGGCAGAGTAGTGCAACCTTTCTATATGCACAGTTTTAGCTACATGGCAGATGAGTCCAAAGTGTGCATATATTGAGAGATAACTAAATTGCAGAATAATCCAACATGTCCATATACAGAATAATACCTACATGGCAGATGAGTCAAAAGTGTCCATATTTGTAGAGTTACCTACATGTCAAATAATATCTTCATATAAAGAGAGCAACATAAAAAGCGGATCAGTCCAACATATCCATATACAGAGAGCTAGCTACATGGCAGAGCAGTGCAACATTTCCATATACAGAGTTCTAGCTACATGGCAGATGAGTCGAACATGTCCATATACTGAGAGCTAGCTACATGGCAGAGTAGTCCAACATATCTCAATACGGAATACTAGCTACATGGCAGATGTGTCAAAAATGTTGATATACTGATTGTTAGCTATATACCAGATGAATTCAACATGTGTATATTTAGAGGGCTAGCTACAAGGCAGATGTGTCCAATAAGTTCATACACAGACAGGTGGCTACATTGCTGATGAGTCCAACATGTCCATATACTGAGAGCTAACTACATGGCAGAAAGTCCAATATGTTCATGTACCAGGAGCTAGCTACATGTCAGATCAGTCCAACATATCCATATACAGAGAGCTAGCTACATGGCAGAGTAGTGCAACATTTCCATATACAGAGTTCTAGCT
>NW_006409004.1:602070-604016 GCF_000296735.1 Chrysochloris asiatica | reverse complement strand
GCAGAGTAGTGCAACATTTCCATATACAGAGTTCTAGCTGCATGGAGATGAGTCAAACGTGTCCATATATTGAGAGCTAGCGACATGGCAGAGTATTCCAACATATCTGTATATGGAATACTAGCTACATGGAAGATGTGTCAAAAAAGTCCATATACAGAGTGTTAGCTATATGGCAGATGAATCCAACATGTGAATATTTTGAGGGCTAGCTACAAGCAGATGAGTCCAACATGTTCTTACACAGAGAGTTGGCTACATTGCTGATGAGTCCAACATGTCCATATACAGAGAGCAGGCTACATGGCAGAGTAGTGCAAGATTTCAATATACAGAGTTTTTGCTACGTGGAATGTGAGTCCAACGTGTCCATGTACCGAGAGCTAGCTACATGGCAGAGTAATCCAACATGTCCATATACTGAGATTTATCTACATGGCAGATGAGTTCAATATGTCCATATACAGAGAGCTAAATACATGGCAGACACGTCCAACATATTCATGTACAGAGAGCTACCTACGTGGCAGATCAGTCCAACATATCCCTGTACACAGAGTTAGCTACATGGCAGAGTGGCACAATGGTTCCTTATACAGAGTTCTAGCTACATTTCTGATGAGTCCAACATGTCCATATACTGAAACTAGCTACATGGCAGTAAAGTCCATTATGTGCATATACAGAAAGCTACCTACATGGAAGAAGAGTCCAACATATTCATGAAAAAAAGCTAGCTACATGACAGACAAGTAGAAAATGTCCATATACAGAGAACTATCTATATGGTAGAGTAGGGCAACATTTCCATATACAGATTTGTAGCCACATGGCATATGAGTCCAACGTGTCCATATACAGAGAGCTAGGTACATGGAAGAGTACAGCAATATTTCCATATACAGAGTTTTAGCTACTTGGCATATGAGTCCAACATGTGTGTATTTAGAGGGCTATCTATAAGGCAGATGAGTCCAACATTTTCATACAGAGAGCTGACTACATGGCTGATGATTCCAACATGTCCATGTACTGTAAGTTAGCCTCATGGCAGAGTAGTCCAACATATCCTTATACAGAGTACTAGCTACATGGCAGATATGTCTAACATGTCCATATACTGAGAGTTAGCTACATGGCAGATGAATCCAACATGTTCATACACAGAGAGTTTGCTACATGGCTGATGAATCCAACATGTCCATATACAATAAGTTAGCTACATGGCAGAAAAGTCCAATATTTTAATATACAGAGAGCTACATACATGGTAGATCAGTCCAACATATCCATTTTCAGAGCGCTAGATACATGGCAGACAAGTCCAAAATGTCCATATATAAAGACCTAACTGCATGACAGAGTAGTGCAACATTTCCATATACAAAGTTCTAGCTACACTGCAGATGAGTCCAACAAGTCCATTTTCAAAGAGCTAACTATATGGCATACAAGTCCAATATGTTCATATCCAGAGAGCTAACTACATGGCTGATCAGTCCAACACATTCATGCACAGAGAGCTAGCTACATGGCACAGTAGTCCTACATGTCCACATACAGAGTACTAGCTATATGGCAGATGAGTCCAACATGTCCATATAATGAGAGTGAGCTACATGGCAGATGAGTCCAACATGGTATATTTAGAGGGCTAGCTACAAGGCAGATTAATCCAACATGTCCATATACTGAGAACTTGCTATATGGCAGACAAATCCAATATGTTCATATACAGAAAGCTACCTACATGGCAGATCAGTCCAACATATCCATGCACAAAAAGCTAGCTATATGACAGATTAATAGAAAATGTCCATATACAGAGAACTAGCTACATGTCAGAGTAGTGCAACATTTCCATATACAGAATTCTAGCTACATAGCAGATGAGTCCAACATGTCCATATACTGAGAGCTAGCTATATGACAGACTAGTGCAACAT
>NW_006409004.1:595507-601600 GCF_000296735.1 Chrysochloris asiatica | reverse complement strand
TCCATATACACAGTACTATCTACATGGCCAATGAGTCCAACGTGTCCAAATACTTAAAGTTAGCTAAATGGCAGATGAGTCCAACATGTGTCTATATAGAAGAGTAGCAACAAGGATAATGAGTCCAACATGTTCATACACAGACAGCTGGCTACATTGCTGATGAGTCCAATATGTCCATATACTGAGAGCTAACTACATGGCAGACAAGTACAATATGTTCATGTACAGAGAGCTAGCTACATGGCAGATGAGTCCAACATATCCATGTACACAGAGCTAGCTACATGGCAGAGTAGTGCAACATTTCCATATACACAGTTCTAACTGCATGGCAGATGAGTCCAAAATGTGCATATACTTAGAGCTAACAAAATTGCAGTATAGTCCAGCATGTCCATATAAAGGGTACTAGCTACATGGCAGATGTGTCAAACATGTGCATATATGGAGAGTTACCTTCATGTCAAATAAATTCAATATCTTCATATACAGAGCACAACCTAAATAGCAGATCAGTCCAACATATCTTCATACATAGAGCTAGCTACATGGCAGAATAGTGCAACATTTCCATATATAGAGTTCTAGCTACATGGCATATGTGTCCAAAGTGTGCATATACTGAGAGCTAACTACTTGGCAGAGTAGTCCAACATATCTCTATACGGAGTACTAGCTACATGGCAGATGTGTCAAAAATGTCCTTATACTGAGAATTAGCTATATGGCAGATGAATCCAACGTGTGTATATTTAGAGGGCTAGCTACAAGCAGATGAGTCCAACATGGTCATACACATAGAGTTGGCTACATTGCTGATGAGTCCAACATGTCCATATACAGAGAGCTAGCTACAAGGCAGGTTAGTGCAACATTTCGATATAAAGAGTTTAACTACATGAAAGATGAGTCCAACGTGTCCATACACTGAAAGCTAGGTACATGGCAGAGTAGTCCAAGATGTCCATATACTGAGAGTTATCTACATGGCAGATAAGTCCAACATGTCCATATACAGAGAGCTAAATACTTGGCAGACACGTCCTATATATTCATGTACAGAAAGCTACCTACATGGCAGATCAGTCCAACATATCCATGCACAGAGAACTAGCTACATGGCAGAAGAGTCCAAAATTTCCATATTCAGAGAGCTAGCTACATGGCAGTGTAGTGCCACATTTCCATACACAGTGTTCTAACTACATGGCAGATGACTCCAATGTGTCCATATACCGAGAGTTAGGTACATGGCGGATGAGTCTAACATGTGTATATATAGAGGACTAGGTACAAGGCAGATGAGTCCAACATATTTGTACATAGAGAGATGACTACATGGCTGATGACTCCAACATGCCCATATACAGAGTACTAGCTACATGGCAGATGAGTCCAAAAGGTCCATATAATGAGAGTTAGCTACATGACAGATGAGTCCAACATGTCCATAGAGAGGGAGCTGGCTTCATGGCTGATGAGTCCAACATGTCCACATACTGAGAGCTAGCTACATGGAAGACAAGTCCAATATGTTCATATACGTAGACCTAACTACATAGCAGATCAGACAAACATATCCATGCACAGACAGCTATCTACAAGGTTGATGTGTCCAAAATATCCATATACAAAGAGCTAGCTACATGGCAGAGTAGTGCAACATTTCCATATACAGAGTTTGAGCTACGTGGAAGGTGAGTCTAACGAGTCCATATACTGAGAGCTAACTACATTGCAGACAAATCCAATATGTTCATGTACAGAGAGCTACCTACATGTCAGATCAGTCCAACATATCCATGTACAAAGAGCTAGCTACATGGCAGAGTAGTGCAACATTTCCATATACAGAGTTCTAGCTACATGGCAGATGAATCCAACGTGTCCATATACTGAGAGGTAGATACATGGCAGAATACTGCAACATTTCCATTTACAGAGTTCTGGCTACACGGCAGACGATTCCAAAATGTCCATATACAGAGAGCTAGCTACATGTCAGAGCAGGGCAACATTTCCATTTACAGAGTTGTAACTACATGTCAGCTTGAGGACTAAGGTGCTCCTGACCCAGGCCATTGGGTTTTCAATAGCCTCATATGGATGCGAAAGCTGGACAGTGAATAAGGAAGATCGTACAAAAATTGATGCCTTTGAGTTGTGATGTTTGAGGATGTCACGCCACTCCGAAGGAATCTGCGTGACAAAGGTCGCCAGATTGGAGGCATTGGCTTCAACGGGAGCAAGCTCCTCGGAGTTGTTCCAGCTAGATTTATAGTCAGACTTTAAATTCCTTGCTTTAATATATATATGTATGTTTTTCTTGTGCTTCCATAGCAGACCCCTAAATGATGTTGTTTTAATACTCATACCCGACCCCTTTTTTAATAAAGTCATTGTGCTCTGAGAAGTTGGCAGAAGAATAGAGGTTACAATTAGCTGTGTAGAATTCACATTTAGGTAATGTTTGACAGAGCATTTTGGCCACAATGCATTCACCTGTTTGAAATAAATTTTTAACTTAATACTCACACACAATACTCGTCGTAGAGTGCTGCAGGCTCACCGATAGAAAGTGAAAGTAAAAGGAGATTGGTTAAGATGAGTAGTTTCTAAAGATTTACAAACATGTGGTAATCATGGGCAATGTTCAAGGAAAAGGTAAGCATTTGTTTGTTTCTGTTATGAGCCACATGCTGTCTGGCAGAGGAATTAGCATTCCAAAAAAGAATTTGCTAGAAATCTTTGATTTTTTTTGAAGATCAGTCCGTGGTTTCCCGAAGAAGGCAGTCTGTCCCTAGAGAATTGGAAGCGAGTAGGACGAGAAATGAGACAATATAATGAGCGGAAGGGACCCAATGAAATACCAGTGCAAGCCTTCTCTATTTGGATGCAGATACGGGGTTTTGTTAACAGATAAAACTGAAATGGAATTTTTGATTGGGGAAACTTCGTCACATAAATCTGACGAAGCTCGAGAGGACGATGAAGGTACTCCGTTAATGTCTAATACTAGAAAGGGGTATAATATAGATTCTGTAAGATTAATGGGGCAACCACCTAGAGAAGACTGGATAGATAAACAAGATCAAATAGATTGGGAATGAGAAGCGGCTCATTATAAACAAGAGAATAATGTACTCGTGAGCACTTCAATGCCATCAACAAAAGAGAAACCACATTTGGATCATAAAAGTGACCCTCCAGGTAAGAAAAAACCTCTACCACCAAATATGGGTTTTTGGGGGGCAGTTCAAGAAGCAAGAAAACAAGGTGATCATTCTTTTGTTTTTCCAATATCTTATTATGATGATGATAACACCCCCCAATGGGAGCCAATCCCTTTAAAAACATTAAAGGAGTTACAATATGCAGTCAAAAATATGGGGGCTTCTGCACCACATACTTTACAATTGGTTGACATGTTGAGTTCTACTTGGCTCCTTCCCTATGATTGGTATCAAACTGCTAAGGCTGTGCTTCCTCCAGGGGTTTATATCTTATGGAGGACAGAGTATGAAGATTTGTGTAAAGAATATGTATCTAGAGCCATATTAAACAGGGTCCTAAACCTACCATTTCTATGTTAATTGGTCAGAATGAATATGAAAGTCATCAACAACAAATTACCATTCCTAAAGCTATTTTAACAGAAACCTCCCACATGGCGGTCACGTTCAAGGCTTGGACTAAACTGCCACCTGCAGATGGGAAAACAACAGTTCTTGCAGGCGTACAACAAAAGCAGGATGAACCATATGAGAATTTTGTAGCCAGACTAGAAGAAGCTTTACAAAGAATGATGCCATCCTCAGAAGGAAAAGAGTTGCTATTAAAACAATTGGCATGGGAAAATGCAAATTCTTTATGTAAAGAATTAATTCGACCCATTAGAAGAACAGGTACTATTCAAGATAATGTAAAAGCTTGTATTGATGCTACTCCTTCAGTAGTTCAAGGAATGGCTCATGCTGCCGCTATGAAAGTCCAACATTTTTCTGCATTTGTTCAAAATATGAAAAAGGGAATGGGTCACCAAGGAGTAGTAAATGTTTTAATTGTAACAATATTGGTCATTTTAGCCATGATTGTCCTAATCAAAGATATGGTAATGTTCAAATTCCCGGCTTATGCCCTCGTTGTAAAAAGGGAAAACATTGGATAAATGAATGTAGATCTAAATTTGATAAAGAAGATAATGCGTTACAAGACAAACAGGAGGAGTCAAAAAATGGGGAAAGGGGCAGGCCCTCAGCCCCGAGATAGAAATAGGGACATTAAAGGATATTAACATTCATGACCTTCCAAGGGCCACCCCAGGCAGCGTGGGATTAGACCGGCCTGCTTCTAAAGATTATATTTTATCCTCAATAGATGGCATTCAGTTAATAGAAACAAAAGTAATTAACAATTTAGCTCCTGGAACTTTTGGATTGGTAATAGGAAGGAGTTCTAATTCTATAAAAATTTTTGAAGTTATTCCTGGAGTAATTGACAATGATATCACATTGGAATTTTATTGGGAAAAAGGAATCTATGATAATTTCTCATCATAGTCAATCTTATAGGATTCATTGTTCTTCCTGTATTTTAACAAATTGTATTCATCCTAAGCTCACTGCTCAATATGACCTTTTGCTTATAGTGCAAAGACCCTCTTATGTTGTCTTACCTGTAGATCTACAAGGAGACCCATGGTTTGATAATTCTACTATGCAAGTATTATGTAATCTTAATGATCTTATAAGACCAAAACGGTTTGTTGTAGCTTTAATGTTAGGAATTACTGCTCTTATTGCTATTTTAACTTCTTTAACAGTGTCTTCTATTGCTTTGGTTAATGAAGTGCATACAACTCATTTTGTTAATGATTTGAATAGAAATGTATCCTTAGCTTTAGCAGAACAAAAAATCATAGATATGAAGTTAGAATCAAAACTGAATGCTTTAGCCCCAGAAGCCCGCAGGCCGTGCGTTCACCCGCAGCGCCTCCTCCTCCAGACCCTCCCCCTCTCACTTCCCCCTTGGCACCCCAAACCCCGGCTTCGGGGGTTCCATGATGTGTGCAAAAGAAGTGGAGTGGGGCACGGGGCTGAGGAGCGGGGGCTAAAGTGGAGGCGGACGGCCATCTCGGCGGAGACTCGGCAGTCTCTGAGCATGTCTTTTGTCCGCTGCCATGCAGCTGTCGCTCTCTAAGGCCAGCACCGCCTCTAGCTTGCCAAGCTCCAGCTGAAGGAGAAGGGGGGTTAAGTGAGGAGGTCTCTATACCATGGCTCCTACAAAGCAGACTGCCCGCAAATCAACCGGTGTGAAAGCACCCAGGAAGCAACTGGCTGCAAAAGCCGCTCGTAAGAGTGCACCCTCTACTGGAGGGGTGAAGAAACCTCATCGTTACAGGCCTGGTACTGTGGCACTTCTTGAAATTAGACGTTAACAGAAGTCCACCGAACTTCTGATTCGTAAACTCCCCTTCCAGCGTCTGGTGCGAGAAATAGCTCAGGGCTTCAAAACAGATCTGTGCTTCCAGAGTGCAGCTATTGGTGCTTTGCAGGAGGCAAGTGAGGCCTATCTGGTTGGCCTTTTTGAAGACACCAACCTGTGTGCTATCCATGCCAAACGTGTAACAATTATGCCAAAAGACATCCAGCTAGCACGTCGCATATGTGGAGAACTTGCTGAAGAATCCACTATAATGGGAAACATTTCATTCTTAAAAAAAATAAAATAAAATAAATTCTCTTCTTCCTGTTATTGGTAGTTCTGAACGTTAGATTTTTTTTCCCCCATGGGATCAAAAGGTACCTAAGTATATGATTGTGAATGGAAAAATAGGGGACAGAAATCAGGTATTGGAGGTTTTTTCATTTTCATTTCTATGGATTTTTAGTATAAATGTGGGGACATAAAGCATTAATGCAAGTCAAAATGTATCAGTGAATAAGTTTCAGCAGTTCAACTTTATAACAATTACAAATAAACCTGTTAAAATTTTCTGGACAATGCCAGCATTTGGATTTTTTTAAAACAAGCAAATTTCTTATTGACGGCCAAAAAACAAAACTAAAAAACAAACAAACAAAAAAAAAA
>NW_006409004.1:587432-589535 GCF_000296735.1 Chrysochloris asiatica | reverse complement strand
AGTCCAACATGTTCATATACAGAGTTCTAGACACATGGCAGATGAGTCGAAAATGTCCATATACTGAGAGTAGTAGCTACATGGCAGATGAGTCCAACATGTGCATACATAGAGGCTAGCTACAAGGCAGATAAATACAACATGTTCATACAGAGAGAGCTGGCTACATGGCTGATGAGTTCAACATGTCCATATACAGAGAGCTAGCTACATCACAGACAACGCCAATATGTTCATATACAGAAAGCTACCTACATTGCAGATCATTCCAACATATCCATGCACAGAAAGCAAGCTACATGGCAGACAAATCCAAAATGTCCATATACACAGAACTAGCAATATGGCAGAGTAGTGCAACATTTCCATTTACAGAGTTCTAGCCACATAGCAGATGAGTACAACGTGTCCATATAGTGAGTGCTAGCTTCATGGCAAAGTTGTCCGACATGTCCATATACAGAGTCATAGCTACATGGCATATGAGTCCAACATGTCCATATAAAGAAGACTAGCTACATGGCAGATGAGTCCAAAATATTGAAATGCAGAGAGTTACCTACATGACATATCAATCCATCATATCCATGCACACATAGTTAGCGACATGGTGGATCCGTGCAACATTTCCATATACAGAGTTCTAGCTACATGGCAGATGAGTATAACGTGTACATATACTGAGAGATAGCTACATGCCAGAGTAGTCCAACATGTCCATATACTGAGTACTGTCTGCATGGCAGATGTGTCCAACATGTCCATATAGTGAGGGTTACCTACAGTGCAGATGATTCCATCATGTGTATATATAGAGGACTATCTACAAGGCATATGAGTTCTACATGTTCATACAGAGACATCTGGCTACATCGCTGATGAGTCCAACATGTACATATATAGAGAGCTAGGTACATGGCAGACAAGTCCAATATGTTCATATACAGAGAGCTACCTACATGGAAGAGTAGTTGAACATTTCCATATACAGAGTTCTAACTACTTGGCAGATGAGTCCAACATGTGCATATATTGAGAGCTAGCTTAATGGCACAGTAGTCCAACATGTCCATATATAGAGTACTAGCTATATGGCAGATGAGTCCAACATGTCCATTTAAGGAGAGCTAGGTACATGGCAGACAAATACAATATGTTCATATATAGAGAGCTACCTACATGGCAGATAAGTCCGACATATCAATGCACAAAGACATAGCTACATGGCAGACGAGTCCAAAATGTCAAAATACAGAGAGTTACCTA
This sequence comes from Chrysochloris asiatica, assembly GCF_000296735.1. Classification (NCBI taxonomy): domain Eukaryota; kingdom Metazoa; phylum Chordata; class Mammalia; order Afrosoricida; family Chrysochloridae; genus Chrysochloris; species Chrysochloris asiatica. The sequence goes on along the minus strand of NW_006409004.1, from coordinate 588,269 downwards.
CATGGCAGATCATTCCAACATATCCATGCACAGAGAGCTAGTTACATGGTGGAGTACTGCAACTTTTCCATATAAAGTGTTCTAGCTACATGACAGAGTAGTCCAACATATCCATATACTGAGAGTAGTAGCTACATGGCAGATGAGTCCAGCATGTTTATATATAGAGGACTAGATACAAGGCAGATGAGTCCAACATGTTCATACAAAGAGAGCTGGCTACATGGTGGATGAGTCCAACATGTCCATATACTGAGAGCTACATTCATGGCAGTCAAGTCCAATATGTTCATACACAGAGAGATACCTACATGGTAGATAACTCCAACATATCCATACACAGAGAGCTGGCTTAATGGCAGACGAGGCCAACATGTCCATTTACAGAGAACTAGCTACATAGCAGAGTAGTGCAACATTAACACGCAGAGAGTTCTAACTACATGGCATATAAGTTCAACGTGTCCATATACTGAGAGCTAGGTACAAGAAAAACTTGTGCACCATTTCCATGTACAAACTTCTAGCTACATGGCAGGTGAGTGCAACGTGTCCATATACTGAGAGTTACGTACAAGGCAGATGAGCCCAACATGTTTATATATGGATGATTAGTGACAAGGAAAATGAGTCTATCATGTTCATACAGAGAGAGCTGTCTACATGTCTGATGCATTCAACATGTCCAAATACAGAGAGCTAGCTACATGGCAGACAAATCTAATATGTTCATATTGCTGTTGTTGTGAAGTGCCGTCGAGTCGGTTCCGACCCATAGCGACCCTGTACAGGGTTTCCAAGGGTGTAAATCTTTACGGGAGTAGAAAGCCTCATCTT
>NW_006409004.1:578057-587332 GCF_000296735.1 Chrysochloris asiatica | reverse complement strand
GGTGTAAATCTTTACGGGAGTAGAAAGCCTCATCTTTCTCCCGCGGAGCGGCTGGTAGTTTCGAACTGCTGACCTTAAGGTTCGCAGCCCAATTCGTATATACACAGAGCTAAATACATGTCAGATCAGTCCAACATATCCATGTACAGATAGATAGCTTCATGGCAGACAAGTCCAAAATGACCATATACAGAGAGCTAGCTACATGACAGAGTAGTGCAACATTTCCATGTACAGACTTCTAGCAACATAGCAGATGAGTTCAACGTGTCCATATACTGAGTTCTAGCTTCATGGCACAGTAGTCCAACATTTCCATATACAGAGTACTAACTACATTTCAGATGAGTCCAACATGTTCATACACTGAAAGTTAGCTACATGGCAGATGAATTCAACATGTGTATATATAGAAGAATAGCTACAAAGCAGATGAGTCCAACATGTACATAAAAAGAAAGCTGGCTACATGGCTGATGAGTCCAACATGTCCATATACAGAGAGCCAGCAACATGGCAGACAAGTCCAATATGTTCATATATAGAGACTTAACTACATGGCAGGTCAGTCCAACATATCCATGCACAGAGAGCTGGTTACATGGCAGAGTACTGAAACTTTTCCATATTAAGAGTTCTATCTACATGGCAGATGCGTCCAACATGTCCATATACAGAGTACTAGCTACAATGAAGATGAGTCCAACATGTCCATATACTGAGAGTAGTAGCTACATAGCAGATGAGTCCAGTATGTCCATATATTGAGAGTTAGCTACATGGCAGATGAGTACAACATGTGTATATATAGAAGACTAGCTACAAGGCAGATGAGTCCAACATGTTCATACAGAGCGAGCTGGCTACATGGTGGATGAGTCCAACATGTCCATATACTGAGAGCTACCTACATGGCAGTCAAATCCAATATGTTCATACCCAGAGAGACACCTACATGGCAGATAACTCCAACATATCCATGCACAGAGAGCTAGCTAAATGGCAGATGAGTCCAACATGGCCATTTACAGAGAGTTAGCTACATAGTGGAGTAGTGCAACATTAACATGCAGAGAGTTCTAACCACATGGCACTTGAGTCCAACGTGTCCATATACTGAGAGATAGCTACATGAAGGAGTTGTGCAACATTTCCATGTACAGGCTTCTAGCTACATGGCAGATGAGAGCAACATGTTTATATATAGCTACCTCCATGGCAAATCAGTCCAATATATCCATGCACAGAGAGTTAGCTACATGGCAGAGTAGTGGAACATTTCCATACAAAGAGTTCTAGCTACATGGCTGATGAGTGTAACATGTCCATATACTGAGAGATAGCTACATGAAGGAGTTGTGCAACATTTCCATGTACAGGCTTCTAGCTACATGGCAGATGAGAGCAACATGTTTATATATAGCTACCTCCATGGCAAATCAGTCCAATATATCCATGCACAGAGAGTTAGCTACATGGCAGAGTAGTGGAACATTTCCATACAAAGAGTTCTAGCTACATGGCTGATGAGTGTAACATGTCCATATACTGAGAGATAGCTACATTGTTGAGTAAACCTACATGTCCGTATACTGAGTGTTAGCTACTATGCAGATAAGTCCATCATGTGTATATTTAGAAGACAAGCTACAAGTCAGATAAGTCCAACATGTTCATACACAGAGAGCTGGCTACATGGTGGATGAGTCCAACATATCCTTATACTGAGAGCTACCTACATATCAGACATGTCCAATATACTCATATACAGAGAGCTACCTACATGGCAAATCAGTCCAACATATCCATGCACAGAGACCTAGCTACATGGAAGAAGAGACCAAAATATCCATATACAGAGAGATACCAACATGGCTGAATAGTGTAACATTTCCATATACAGAGTTCCAGTTACATGGCAGATGAGTCCAACATGTTCATATACTGGGAGTTAGCTACATGGCAGATGATTCCAACAAGTGTATTTATAGAGGACTAGCTAAAATGCAGATGAGTCCAAAATGTTCATACAGGGAGAGCTGGCTACATGGCTGATGAGTACCACAAATCCATATACAGAGAGCTAGTTACATAGCAGACAATATCAATATGATCATATACAGAGCGCTACCTACAAGGCAGATCAGTCCATATTACATGCACAGATAGATAGCTACATGGCAGCAAGTCCAAAATGTCAATATACAGAGAGCTAGCTATATGGCAGAGTAGTCCAAAATGTCCATATACAGAATACTAGCTACATGGCAGATGAGTCCAATATGTCTATATACTGAGAGTTATTTACATGGCAGATGAGTCCAACATGTGTATATATAGAGGACTAGATACAAGGGAGATGAGTCGAACATGTTCATACTAAGAGAGCTGACTACATGGCAGGTGAGTCCAACATGTGTATATATAGAAGACTAGCTACAAGGCAGATGAGTCCAACATGTTCATACAGAGCGAGCAGGATACATGGTGGATGAGTCCAACATGTCCATTTACTGAGAGCTACATACATGGCAATAAAGTCCAATATGTTCATACACAGAGAGATACCTACATGATATATAACTCCAACATATCCATGCAAAGAGAGCTATCTAAATGGCAGACGAGTCCAACATGTCCATTTACAGTGAGCTAGCAACATAGCGGAGTAGTGCAACATTAACATGAAGAGAGGTCCAGCTACATGGCACATGAGTTTAATGTGTCCATATACTAAGAGCTAGCTACATGAAAGAGTTGTGCAACATTTCCATGTACAGATTTCTAGCTACATGGCAGATGAGTGCAACATGTCCATATACTGAGAGATAGGTACAAGGCAGGTGAGTCCAACATGTTTATTTGTAGACAATTAGCGACAAGGCAAATGACTCCATCATGTTCATACAGAGAGAGCTGTCTATGTCTGATGCATCCAACAGGTCCATATACAGAGAGTTACCTACATGGCAGACAAGTCCAATATGTTCATATACACAGAGCTAACTACATGTCAGATCAGTCCAACATATCCATGTACAGATAGCTAGCTTTATGACAGACAAGTCCAAAATGACCATATATAGAGAGCTAGCTACATGACAGAGTAGTGCAACATATCCATGTACAGAGTCCTAGCCACATAGCAGATGAGTCCAACTTGTCCATATATTGAGTGCTAGCTGCATGGCACATTAGTCCAACATGTCCATATACAGAGAACTGACTAAATTGCAGATAAGTCCAACATGTTCATATACTGAAAGTTAGCTACATGGCAGATGAATCCTACATGTGTATATATGAAAGACTAGTTACAAAGAAATGAGTCCAATATGTACATACAGAGAAAGCTGGCTACATGGTTGATGAGTCCAACATATCCATATACAGAGAGCCAGCAACATGGCAGACAAGTCCAACATGTTCATATATAGACAGAGCTACCTACATGGCAAATCAGTCCAATATATCCATGCACAGAGAGCTAGCTACATGGCGGAGTAGTGCAACATTTCCATACAAAGAGTTCTAGCTATATGGCAAGTGTCCATATACTGAGAGATAGCTACATGGCAAAGTAATCCAACATGTCCATATACTGAGTGTTAACTACTATGCAGAGAAGTCCATCATGTGTATATTTAGAAGGCAAGCTACAAGTCAGATGAGTCCAACATGTTCATACACAGAGAGCTGGCTACATGTCTGATGAGTCTAACACGTCCTTATTCTGAAAGCTACATACAGAGCAGACAAGTCCAATATACTCATATACAGAGAGCTACCTACATGGCAGATCAGTCCAATGTATCCATGCACAGAGAGCTAGGTACATGGCCGACGAGTCCAAAATATCCATATACAGAAAGATACCAACATGGCTGAGTAGTGCAACATTTCCATGTACAGACATAGCTACATGCAGATGAGTCCAACAATACATATACTGGGAGTTAGGTACGTGTCAGAAGAGTAAAACATGTGTATTTATAGAGGATTAGCTACAATGCAGATGAGTCCAACATGTTTCTACCGAGACAGCTGGCCACATGGCTGATAAGTACCACATGTCCATATACGGACAGCTAGCTTCATAGCAGACAAATCCAATATGTTCATATACAGAGAGCTACATATATGGCAGATCAGTCCAGCATATCCATGCACAGAGAGCTAGGTACATGGCAGACGAGTCCAACATGTCCATATACAGTGTACTTTCTACATGACAGATGAGTCCAACATGTCCATATACTGAGAGCTACCTATATGGCAGATGAGTCCAACATGTCCATATACAGAGAGCTACCTACATAGCGGAGTAGTCTAACATTTCCATATACAGAGTTCTAGCTATAAGGCAGATGAGTCCAACGTGTCCATATACCGCGAGCTAGCTACATGGCAGAGTAGTGCAATATTTCCGTATACAGAGTTCTAACTACATGGCAGATGAGTCCAACGTGTCACAAATGAGATCTAGCTACATGGGAAAGTTGTCCAACATGGCCATATACAAAGTACTCCCTAAATAACAGATAAGTCCAACATGTCCACATATTGAGAGTTAGGTACATGGCAGATGAGTCCAACATGTGTATACATAGAAGACTAGCTACAAGTCAAATGAGTCCAAGTGTATATACAGAGAAAGCTGGCTACATGGCTGATGAGTCCAACATGTCCATATTCAGAGAGCTAGCTATATGGCAGACAAGTCCAATATGTTCCTATACACAGAGCTATTTACATTTCACATCACTCTTACATATCCATGCACAGAGAGTAAGCTACATGGCAGACAAGTTCATAATGTCCATATACAGAGAGCTAGCTGCATGGCAGAGTAGTGGAACATTTCCATATACAGAGTTCTAGCTAAAAGGCAGATGAGTCCAACCTGTCCATATACCTTGAGCTAGCTACATGGCAGAGTAGTGCAGCATTTCCATATACAGAGTTCTAGCTACATGTCAGATAAGTTCAACGTGTCCATATACTGAGAGCTAGATACATGGCAGTGTAGTGCAACATTTCCATTTACAGAGTTCTAGCTACATCGCAGATGAGTCCAACGTGTCCATATACTGAGATCTAGATACATGACAGAGTAGTCCAACATGGCCATATACAGAGTACTAGCTAAATGGCAGATGAGTCCAACATGTCCATCTACTGACAGTTAGCTACATGTCAGATGAGTGCAACATGTGTATACATAGAAGACTAGCTACAAGTCAGATGAGTCCAACATATTCATACAGAGAGAGCTGTCTACATGGCTGATGAGTCCAACATGTCCATGTACCTAGAGCTTGCTACATGGCAGACAAGTCCTATATGTTTACATATAGAAAGGTATCTACATGGCAGATCAGTCCAACATATCCATGCACAGAGAACTAGCTAAATGGCAGACTAGTCCAAAATGTCCATATACAGAGTGTTAAATACATGGCAGAGTAGTGCAACATTGCCATATACACAGTTCTAGCTACATGCCTGATGATTGCAACGTGTCCATATGCTTAGAGCTAGCTACATGGCAGAGTAGTCCAACATGTCCATATACAGAGTACTAGCTACGTAGCAGATGAGTCCAACGTGTCCATAAACTAAGAGATACCTACATGGTAGACAAGTCCAATATGTTCATATACAGACAGGTACCTATGGTAGGTCAGTCCAACGTATCCATGCACAAAGAGCTAGCTCTATGGCAGTGTGGAGTAACATTTCCGTATACAGATTTCTAGCTACAAGGCAGATGAGTCAAATGTGTTTATATACTGAGAGCCAGCTACATGGCAGAACAGTCCAACATGTCCATATACACAGTATTAGCTACAGGGAATATGAGACCAACATGTCCATATATTGAGAGTTAGCTACACGGCAAATGAGAATAATAAATGTACATTTATAGGGCAAGCTACAAGGCAGATGAGACCAACATTTTCATACAGAGAGAGCTGGCGACATGACTGATGAGTCCAACATGTCCATATACTGAGAGTTAGGTACATGGCAGATGAGTCCAACATGTGTATACATAGAAGATTAGCTACAAGGCAGATGAGTCCAACATGTTCATGCAGAGAGAGCTGTCTACATGTCTGATGGGTCCAACATGTCCATATACAGAGAGCTAGCTACATGGCAGACAAGTCAAATATGTTCATATACAGAGAGCTGACTACATGTCAGATCAGTCCAACATATCCATGTACAGAGAGCTAGCTACTGGGCAGACAATTCCAAAATATACATATAGAGAGATCACGCTAGATGGCAGAGTAGTGCAACATTTTCATATACAGAGTTCTAGCTACATGGCAGATGAGTCCAAAGTGTCCATATACTGAGAGCTAGCTACATGGCAGAGTAGTCCAACATGTCCATATACACAGTACTAGCTACATATCAGATGAGACCAACATGTCCATATATTGAGAGTTAGCTACATGGCAGATGACTCCAACATGTGTATATATAGAGGATTATCTAAAAGACAGATGAGGCCAACATATTCTTACAGAGAGAGCTGGCTACATGGCTGATGAGCTCAACATGTCCATATACCTAGAGCTAGCTACATGGCAGACAAGTCCTATATGTTAATATATAGAGAGGTATCTACATGGCAGATCAGTCCAACATATCCATTTACAGGGTTCTAGCTTCATGGCAGATGAGTCCAATGTGTCCATATACTGATAGATGGCTACATGGCAGAGCAGTCCAACATTTCCATATATAGAGTACTAGCTACATGGCAGATGAGTTCAACATGTCCATATACTGAGAGTTAGCTACATGACAGATGAGTCCAACATGTGTATATATAGAGGACTAGCCACAAGTCATATGAGTCCAACATGTTCATAAACAGAGAACTGGCTACATGACTGATGACTTCAGCATGTCCATATATACAGTACTAGCTACATGGCAGATGAGTCCAACATGTCCATGTACTGATAGTTAGTTACATGGCAGATGAGTCCAACATGTGTATATATAGAGATGGAGCTACAAGGCAGATGAGTCCAATATGTTCATTCAGAGACACCTGGCTACACTGCTGATGAGTCCCACATGCTGATATACAGAGAGCAAGCTACATGGCAGTCAATTTCAATATGTTCATATATAGAAAGATACCAACATGGCAGATCGGTCCAACATATCCATGCACATAGAGCGAGCTACATGCAGACAAGACCTAAATGTCCTTATACATAGAGCTACCTACATGGCAGTGTATTGCAACAATTCCAAACACAGAGTTCCAGCTACATTGCAGATGAGTCCAACGTGTCCATATACTGAGAGCTAGCTACTTGGCAGAGTAGTCCATCATGTCCATATACAGAGTAGTAGATACATGGCAGAGGAGTCCAACATGTCCATATACTGATAAATAGCTACATGCCAGGGGAGTCCAACATGTCCATATATTGATAGATAGCTACATGGCAGATGAGTCCAACATTTGTATATAGAGAGAATGAGCTACAAGGCAGATGAGTTCAATATGTTCTTACAGAGAGAGCTGGCTACATGGCTAATGAGTCCCACATGTCCATATACAGAGAGCTAGCTACATGGCAGTCAATTCCAATATGTTCATATTTAGAGAGCTACCTAAATGGCAGATGAATCCTACATATCCATGCTCAGAGAGATAGCTACATGGCAGACGAGTCCAAGATTTTCATATGCTGAGAGCTAGCTCCATGGAAGTGTAGTGCAACAATTACATATACAGAGTTATAGCTACATGACAGATGAGTCCAAATTGTCCATATAAAGAGAGCTAGCTAAATGGCAGAGTAGTGCAACATTTCCAAATACAGAGTTCTAGCAACATGGCAGATGAGCCCAACGTGTCCATATACTGTGAGCTAGCTACATGGCAGAGTATTCCAACATGCCTATATACAGAATACTAGCTACATGGCAGCTAAGTCCACCATGTGCATACACTGAGAATTAGCTACATGGCAGATGAGTCCAACGTGTGTATATTTAGAGGACTAGCTACAAGATAGATGAGACCAACATGTTCATACATAGAGAGCTGGTTACATGGCTGATGAGTCCAACGTGTCCATAAACTGAGAGCTACCTACATGACAGACAAGTCCAATATGTTCCTATAGAGACCTACGTATGGCAGATCAGAACCACATATGCATGCACAGAGAGCTAGCTATATGGCAGACGAGTTAACAATTTCCATATAGAGAGCTAGCTACATGACAGTGTACTGCAACATTTCCATATACTGAGTTCTAGCTACATGGCAGATGAGTCCAATGTGTCCATATACTGAGAGCCAGCTACATGTCAGAGTAGTCCAACATGTCCATATCCAGAGTACTAGCTACATGGCAGATGAGACCAACATGTCCATATATTGAGAGTTAGCTACATGGTAGATAAGAACAACATGTGTACATTTATAAGGAAAGCTACATGGCACATGAGTCCAACATGTTCATCCACGGAGAGCTGACTACATGGCTGATGAGTCAAACATGTCCATATACTGAGAGCTATGCATGGCAGACAAGTCCATTATGTTCATATACATAGAGCTACCTACGGCAGATCAGTCCAACATATCCCTGCACAAAGAGCTAGCTACACGGAAGACGAGTCCAAAATGTCTATCCACAGGGAGCTAACTACATCGAGGGTAGTGCAGCATTTCCGTATACCAAATTTTAGCTACATGACAGATGAGTCCAACGTGGCAGAATAATCCAACATGTCCATATACAGAGTACTAGGTAAATGGTAAATGAGTCATACATGTCCATTTACTGAGAGCTAGTTATATGTCAGAGAAGTCAAATATGTTCACATACACAGAGCTACTTACATGGCAGACCAGTCCAAAATATCCATACACAGAGAGATAGCTACATGGCAGAGTAATGCAACATTTCCATATACAGTGTTCTAGTGACATGGCAGGTGAGTCTATCGTGTCCATAAACAGAGAGTTAGCTACATGGCAGAGTAGTGCAAGATTTCCATATACAGAATTCTAGCTACATGGAAGATGAGTTCAACGTGTGCATATACTGAGAGCTACCTAAATAGCACAGTAGTACCACATGTCCATATATAGCATACTAGCTACATGGCAGATTAGTCCAACATGTCTATATTGTTGTTGTTAATTGCCTTCGATTCGGTTCCGACCCATAGCGACCCTGTACGGGGTTTCCAAGGGTGTAAATCCTTACGGGAGTAGAAAG
>NW_006409004.1:566586-576422 GCF_000296735.1 Chrysochloris asiatica | reverse complement strand
GAGTTACATGGCAGAGTGGTCCAACATGTCCAAATACAGAGTGCTAGCTTCATGACCGATGAGTCCAACATGTCCCTAATTTGAGAGTTAGCTACATTTCGGATAAGTCCAATATGTGTATATTTAGAAGGCTAGCAAAAGTCTAAGATGTTCATACTCAGAGAGCTGGCTACATGGGAGACCACTCCAACATATCCATGTACAGAGAGCTAGCTACATGGCAGATGAGACCAAAATGTCCATTTACAGAGAGGTAGCTACTTGACAAAGTAGTGCAACATATCCATATACAGACTTTTAGCTACATGCCAGATGAGCCCATCGTGTCCATATAGAGAGAGCTAGCTACATGGCAGAGTAGTGCAACATTTCAAAACACAGAGTTCTGGATACATGGTAGATGAGCCTAATGTGTCCATATACAGAGAGCTAGCTACATGGCAGAGAAGTGAAACATTTCCATATACAGCGTTCTAGCTACATGGTAGATGAGTCCAAGGAGTGCATACACTGAAAGGTAGCTAAATGGCAGAGTAGTCCAACATGTCTACATACAGAGTACTAGCTACGTAGCAGATGAGTCCAACATGCACATATATGAAGAGTTAGCTATAAGGCAGAGTCTCATATATTCATATACAGAGAGTTACCTACATGGCAGATCAGTCCAACATATCCATGTCCAGAGAGCTAGCTGCATGTCAGATGAATCCAATATGTCCAAATTCAGAGAGCTAGCTACATGGCAGACTAGTGAAACATTTCCATATCTAGAGTTCCAACTACATGGCAGATGAGTCCAAAGTGTCCATATACTGAATGCTAGCTACATGGAAGAGTAATCCAACATGTCCATATACAGGATACTAGCTACATGGCAGATTAATCCATTATGTCCATATACTGAGAGTTAGCTACATGGCAGATGAGTCCAACATGGGTATTTTTAGAGGACTCGGTACAAGACAGATGAGTCCAACATGTTCATACATAGAGAGCTGGGTAAATGGCTAGTGAATCTAACATGTCCATATACTGAGTGCTAGCTACATGGCAGACAAGTCCAATATGTTCATATAAAGAGCGCTAACTACATGACAGATCAGTTTAACATATCCATTTACAGTGAGCTAGCTACATGGCATACGAGTCCAAAATGTCAATATACAGAAGGCTAACTACATGGAAGAGTAGTGCATCATTTCCATATACACTGTTCTAGCTACATGACAGAAGAGTACAGCATGTACATATACAGAGAGCTAGCTTTATGGCAGAGTATTGTAACATTTTCATATACAGAATTCTAGCTACATGGCAGATGAGGCCAATGTGTCCATATACAGAGAGCTATCTACTTGTCAGAGTAGTGCAACATTTCCATATACAGAGTTGTAGCTATATGGCAGATGAGTACAATGTGTCCATATACTGAGAGCTAGCTACATGGTAGAAAAGTCCAATTTGTTCATATACAGAGAGTTACCTACATGGCAGATCAGTCCAACATGTCCATGTACAGAGATCTAGCTACATGGCAGACTAGTCCAAAATGTCCATATACAGAGAGATAGCTGCATTGCAGAGTAGTGCAACATTTCCATATACAGAGTTCAAGTTACATGGCAGATGAGTCCAACATGTCCATATACAGAGAGCTAGCTACATGGAAGAGTAGTGCAACATTTCCATATACACAGTTCTAGCTACATGGCAGATGAGTCCAATGTGTCCATATACTGAGAGCTAGCTGTATGGCAGAGTAGTGCAACATTTCAATATACAGAGTTCTGGATACATGGCAGATGAGTCTAACGTGTCCTTATACAGAAAACTACCTACATGGCAGAATAGTGCAACATTTCAATATACAGAGTTCTGGATACTTGGCAGATGAGTCCAACGTGTTCATATTCTGAGAGCTAGCTTCATGACAAAGTAGTCCAACATGTCTATTTACAGAGTACTAGCTACGTGGCAGATGAATCCAACTTGCTCATATACTCAGAGTTAGCTACTCGGCAGATGAGTCCAAAATATATATGTATATAGGACTAATTACAAGACAGATGAGTCCATCATGTCCATATACTGAGATCGAGCTTCATGGTAGAGAAGTCCAATTTGTTCATATACAGAGAACACCTACATGACAGATCAGTCCAACATATCCATGTACAGAGAGCTAACTACATGTCAGATGAGTCCAAAATGTCCATATAAAGAGAGATGGCTACATGGCAGAGTAGTACAACATTTCCATATACAGAGTTCTAGCTGCATGGCAGATGAGTCAAATATGTCTATATACGAAGAGTTAGTTACATGGAGATGAGACCAACATGTCTATATTTAGAGGCAGATTAGTCCAACATGTCCATATTCTGAAAGTTAGCTATGTGGCATATGAGTCCAGGATGTGTAAATTTAGAAGGCTATTTACATGGCAGACAGGTCCAATATCTTCATATACAGAGAGCTAAGTACATAGCAGATCAGTCCAATATATATGCAATCAGAGAGCTAACTGCATGGCAAATAAGCCCAATATGTTCATATACTGAGAACTACCTACATGACAGATCAATCCATCATATCCATGTACAGAAAACTAGCTACATGGCAGACAAGTACAATATACCAATACACAGAGAGCAAGCTACATAAAAGAGTAGTGCAACATTTCCATATACAGAGTTCTAGCTACATGACAGATGAGTCCATCATGTCCACAAACAGAGCGCTAGCTACATGGCAGAGTAGTGCAACATTACCATATTCACAGTTTTAGCTACATGGAAGATGAATCCAACATGTCCAAATACTGAGAGCCAGCTACACTGCAGAGTAGTCCAACATATCCAGATACAGAGTAATAGCTACATGGCAGATGAATCCAACATGTCCCTATACTGAGAGTTAGGTATATGGCAGATGAATCCAACATGTGTATATTTAGAGGGTTCGCTACCAGGCAGATTTATGAACATGTTCATACACAGACAGCTGGCTACTTGGCTGATGATTCCAACATGTCCATATATTGAGAGCTAGCGATCTGATAAACAAGTCCAATGTGTTCATATATGTCCAAATTCAGAGAAGTAGCTACATGGCAGAGTAGGGCAACATTAGCATATACAGAGTTCTAGCTACATGATAGATGTTTTCAACGTGTCCATATACTGATAGCTAGCTATATGGCAGTGTCATCCAACATGTCCATACACAAAATACTAGCTACATCGTAGATGAGTCCATTATGTTCATATACTGAGAGTCAGTTACATGGCAGATGAGTCCAACATGGGTATTTTTGAGGGCTTGGTACAAGGCAGATGAGTCCAACATAATCATACAAATAGAGCTGGCTACATGGCTGATGACTCCAACATGCCCTTATACTGAGAGCTAGCTACATGGAAGACAAGTCCAATATGTTCCTATATAGAGCGTGAACTACATGACAGATCAGTACAACATATCCATTTACAGTGAGCTAGCTACATGGCATACGAGTCCAAAATGTCAATATACAGTGGGCTAGCTACAAGGCAGATGTGCAACTTTTGCAGATACACTGTTGTAGCTACATGTCAGAAGAGTCCAACATGTCCATATACAGGGAGCTAGCAACATGGCAGAGTATTGCAACATTTCCATATACAGAATTCTAGCTACATGGCAGATGAGGCTAACGTGTCCATATACAGAGAGCTAGCGACATGGCAGAGTAGTGCAAAATTTAAATAGACAGAATTCTGGATACATGGCAGATAAGTCTAACATGTCCATATACAGAGAGCTAGCTACATGGCAGAGTAGTGCAACATTCTGATATACGGAGATGTAGCTACAAGGCAGATGAGTACAGCATGTCCATATACTGAGAGCTAGCTACATGTTAGACAAGTCCAATTTGTTCATATACAGAGAGTTATCTACATGGCAGATCAGTCCAACATATCCATGTACAGAGATTTAGTTACATAGCAGACTAGTCCAAAATGTCCAAATACAGAGAGAGAGCTACATGGCAGAGTAGTGCATCATTTCCATATACTTTTCCATATACTGAGTTCTAGCTACATGGCATGTCAATATACAGAGAGCTAGCTACATAGCAGAGTAGTGCAACATTTCCATATACAGAGCTCTAGCTACATGGCAGATGAGTCCAACATGTCCATATACTGAGAACTAACTATATGACAGATCAGTCGAACATATATGTATGTATATAAAGGACTAGCTACAAGGCAGATGAGTCCAACATCTTCATACGGAGAGAGCTGGTTACATGGCTGATGAGTAAAACATGTCCATATATTTAGAACAAGCTGCATGGCATACAAGTCCAATATGTTCATATACAGAGAGCTACCTACATGGCAGACTAGTCCAAAATGTCCATATACAGAGTTAGTTACATGGCAGAGTAGTGCAACATTTCCATATACAGATTTCTAGCTACATTGGAGATGAGTACAACATGTCCATATACGGAGAGCTAGCTACATGGCAGATAATTCCAACATGTGTTTATTTAGAGGTCTAGCTTCAATGCAGATGAGTCCAACATGCTCATACACAGAGAGCTGGCTACATTGCAGATGTGTCCAACATGTACATATACTGAGAGTTAGCTACGTAGTAGATGCGTCCAATATGTTCATAATTCTAGGGCTAGATATATGGCAGACAAGCCCAATATCTGTATATACAGAGAGCTATCTACATAGCTGATCAGTCCAACATATCCATGTACAGAGATCTAGCTACATGGAAGAGTAGTGCAACATTTCCATATAACGAGTTATAGCTGCATGGCAGATGAGGCCAACATGTCCATATAGAGAACTAGCTACATGGCAGAGTAGTGCATCATTTCCATATACAGAGTTCTATCTACATGGCAAATGATTCCAACGTGTCCATATACTGAGAGTTAGCTACATGGCAGATGAGTCGATCATGTCTATATACTAAAGCAAGCTACATGGCAGATTAGTCCAACATGTGTATATTTAGAAGCCTTGTTAAAAGGCAGTTGAGTCCAACATGTTCATACACAGAGAGCTGTCTACATGGCTGATACATCCAACATGTCCATATACTAAGAGGTAGCTACATGGCAGACATGTCATATATGTTCATGTACAGAGAGCTACCTACATGGCAGTTAAGTCCAACATATCCATGTACACAAAGATAGCTATTTGGTAGAGTTGTGCAACATTTCCATTTATAGAGTTCTAGCTACAAAGCATATGAGTACAACATGTCCATATACAGAGATCTAGCTACATGGCAGAGTAGTGCAACATTTCTATATACAGAGATCTAGCCACATGGCAGATGTGTCCAATGTGTCAATATACTGAGAGCTAGCTTTATGGCAGGTTAGTCAAACATGTTCATATAAAGAGTTCAAGCTACAAGGCAGCTGTGTCCAACATGTCCATATACTGAGAGTTAGTTACATGTCAGATGAGTCAAAAATGTGTATATTTAGAGGGCTGGCTATAAATCAGATGAGTCCATCACGTTCATACATAGAGAGTAGGCTACATGGCTGATGAGTCCAACATGTCCATATATGAGGGCTTGCTACATAAAAGACAATTCCAATATGTTCATATACACAGAGTTACCTACATGGCAGAATATTCCAACATATCCATTTACAAAGAGCTAGCTACATGGCAAACAAGTCCAAAATGTCCATATAAAAAGAGCTACCAATATGGCAGAATAGTGAAACATTTCCCTATACAGAGTTATAGCTCCATGTCAGAAGAGTCCAACAAGTCCATATACAGAGAGCTAGCTACATGGCAGTGTAGTGCAACATTTTCAAATACACAGTTCTAGGTACATGGCAGGTTAGTCCAACATGTCAAAATATAGAGAGCTAGCTACATGGCAAAATAGTGCAACATTTCCATGTACAGTGTTCTAGATTCATGGCAGATATGTCCAACATGTCCATATACTGAGAGCTAGCTACATCACAGAGGAGTCCAACATACCCATATACAGAGTTCTAGCTACATGGCTGATGTGTCCAACATGTCCATATACACAGATCTAACTTCATGGCATAGTAGTCCAACAAGTCCATATACAGAGTATTAATTACATAGCAAATGAGTCTAACATGTCCATATACTGAGAGTTACCTAAATGGCAGATGAGTAAAACATGTGTATATTTATAGGGAAAGATACAAGGCAGATGAGGGCAACATGTTCATACAGAGAGAGATGGCTACATGGCTGATGAATCCAACATGTCCATATACAGAGAGCTAGCTACATGGCAGACTAGTCCAATATGTTCATATAAAGTGAGCTACCTACACGGCAGATCGGTCCAACATATCCATGCACAGAGAGTTAGCTACATGGCCGGAGAGTCCAAAATGTCCATCTACAGAGAGCTAGCTACATGGCAAAGTAGTGTAACATTTCCATATACAGAGATCTAGCTACAGGACAAATGAGTCCAAAGTGTCCATATACTGAGATCCATTTTTTTGGCAGAGTAGACCAACATGTTCATATATAGAATACTACCTACATGGTAGATGAGATGAATATTTCCATATATTAAGAGTTAATTACATTGCAGATGAGACCAACATGTGCACATTTATAGGGCAAGTTACAAGGCGTACGAGTCCAAAACGTCCATATACAGTGAGCTAGCTATATGGCAGAGTAGTATAACATTTCCATATACAGAAATCTAGCTACATCGCAGATGTGTCCAACGTGTCCATATACTGAGAGCTAGCTACATGGCCGAGTAGTCCAACATGTCCATACACAGAGTACTAGCTACATGGCAGATGAGTCCAACATGTTTAAATATTGAGAGTTAGCTACATGGCTTATTAGTTCAACATGTGTATATATAGAGGACTAGCTACAAGACAGTTGAGTCCAACATGTTCATAACGTGAGAGCTGGCTACACGGATGATGAGTCCAACATTTGTATGTACTGAGGACTAGCTACAAGGCAGATGACTCCAACATGTTCATACAGAGAGAGCTGGCTACATGGCTGTTGAGTCCCACATGTCCGTATACAGAGAGCTAGCTACATGGCTGACAATTCCAATATGTTCATATACTGAGGGCTACTTACATGGCAGATCAGTTCAACCTATACATGCCCAGAGAGCTAGCTACATGTCAGATGAGTCCAACATATCCATATACTGAGAGTTAGCTACATGGCAAATGACTCAAACATGTGTATATATGGAAGACTAGATACAAGAAAGATGAGTTCAACATATTCTTACAGAAATAGCTGGCTTCATGATTGATGAGCCCCTTATGCCCATATACAAAGATCTAGCTACATGGCAGACAAGTACAATATGTTCATATGCAGAAAGCTACCTACATGGCAGATTAGTCCAACATATCCATGCACAGAGAGCTAGCTACATGGCATACGAGTCCAGAATGTACATATACAGAGAGCTAGCTACATGGCAGTGTAGTGCAATAATTCCATATACAGAATACTAGCTACATGGCAGATGAGTTCAACGTGTTCATATACTTAGAGCTAGCTCTATGGCAGATGAGTCCAACATGTCCATATATTGAAAGTTAGCTATATGGCAGATGAGTCAAACATGTGTATATATAGAGGACTAGCTAAAATTCAAGTGAGTACAACATGTACAGAGAGAGATGGCTACATGGCTGATGAGTTCAACATGTCCATATATAGAGAGCTAGTTACATGGCAGACAAGTTCAATATGTTCATACACAGAGAGCTACCTACATGTCAGATAAATCTAACATATCCATGCACAGAGAGCTAGCTACATGGCAGACGATTCCAAAATGTCCACATAGAGAGAGCTAGCTACATGGCAGATAGTGCAACATTTTCATATACAGAGCTCTAGCTACATGGCAGAAGAGTCTAAGATGTCCATATACTGAGACCTAGCTACATGGCAGAGTAGTCCAACATATCCATATAAAGAGTACTAGCTACATGGCAGATGAATCCAATATGCCCATATACTGATAGTTAGCTACAAGACAAATGAGTCCAACTTGTGTATATATAGGGGACTAGCTAAAACGCAGATGATTCCAACATGTTCATACAGAGAGAGTTGGCTACATCGATGATGAGTCCAACATGTCCATATTCAGAGAGCTACCTACATGGCAGAGAAGTCCAATAAGTTCATATACAGAGAGATAACTACATGGCAGATCAGTCCAATGTATCCATGCACAGAGAGCTACCTACATGACAGACGAGTCCATTACGGTTCTATCCAAAGAGCTAGCTACATGGCTGAGTAGTGCAACATTTTCATATAAAGAGTTCTAGCTACATTGCATAGGAGTCCAATGTGTCTAAATATTGTGAGCTAGCTACCTGGAAGAGTAGTACAACATGTCCATATACTGAGAGTTAGCTACATGAAAGATGAGTCCAACATGTGTATATTTAGAGGGCTAGCTACAAGGCAGATGAGTCAATCATGTTCATACACAGAGAGCTGACTACATGTCTGATGAGTTCAACATGTCCATATACTGAGAGCTATATGGCAAAGAAGTCCAATATGATCATATACAGAGAGCTACCTATTGAAGATCAGTCCAATATATCCATGAACAGAGAGCTAGCTACATGGCAGACGAGACCAAAATGTCCATATACAGAGAGCTAGCTGCATGGCAGAGTATTGCTACATTTCCATATACAGAGTTCTAAAGACATGGCAGATGAGTCCATCATGTTCATATACTGAGAGCTAGCTACATGGCAGAGTAGTCCAACATGTCCATATACAGAGTACTAGCTACATGGCAGATGAGTCCAACATGTGTATATATAGAGGAATATCTAAAAGGCAGAAGACTCAAACATTTTCATAGACAGAGAGCCATCTACAAGGCTGATGAGGCCTACTTGTCCATATATGGAGAGCTAGCTAAATGACAGTAAAGTCCAATATTTTCATATACAGAGAGCTATCTACATGGCACAGTAGTGCAACCTTCCCATATACAGAGTTTTAGCTACATGCCAGATGAGTTAGACACGTCCATATACTGAGAGCTAGCTACATGCAGAGTAGTCCAATATGTCCATATACAGAGCACTAGCTACATGGCAGATGAGTCCAACATATCCATATAGTTAGAGCTACCTACATGGCTGATGAGTCCAACATGTGTACATATAGAGGCCTAGCTAAAAGATAGCTGAGTCCATCATGTCCATATACTGAAAGGTAGCTACATGTGAGGAGTATTCCAACATGTCCATATACAGAGTTCTAGTACATGACAGATTAGAGAAAAATATCCATATTCAGAGAATTAGCTACATGCAAGATGAGTCCAACATGTGTATATTTATAGGGTTACATACAAGGCAGAATGAGTCCAACATGTTCATACATAGAGAGCTGGCTGCATGGCTGATGAGTTCAACATGTCCATATACGGAGAGCTAGCTACCTGGTAGAAAAGTTCAATATGTTCATATACAGAGAAATACCTACATGGTAGATCAGTCGAACACATCCATGTGCAGAGAGTTAGCTGAATGGCAGACAAGTCCATGGCAGCATAGTCCAACATGTCCATATACAGAGTTTTACCTACATGGCAGATGAGTCCAATGTGTCCAAATAGTGAGAGATAGTTAATGGCAGAGTAGTCCAACATTTCCATAAACTGAGTACTAGCTATTTGGCAGATGAGTCAAAAATGTCCATATACTGAGAGTTAGCTACATGGTAGATGAGTTCAACATGTGTATATTTAGAGGTCTA
>NW_006409004.1:559971-566131 GCF_000296735.1 Chrysochloris asiatica | reverse complement strand
CCTAAAGGCAGAATGAGTCCAACATATTCATACACAGAGAGCTGACTACATGGCTGACGAGTACAACATGTCCATATCCTCAGAGCTAGCTACATTACAGACAAATTCAATATGTTCATATATAGATACGTACCTACATGGTAGATCATTCCAACATATCCATTTATAGAGAGCTAGCCATATAGCAGACGAGTCCAAAATGTCCATATAAAGAGAACTAGCTATATGACTGAGTAGTGCAACATTTCAATATATAGAGTTCTAGCTTCATTGCAGATGAGTCCAACATGTCCATATACTGACAGCTAGCTACATGGCAGAGTAGTCCAACATGTCCATATACAGAGTACTAGCTACATGACAGATGACTACAACATATCCATATACTGAGAGCTAACTACATGTCTGATGAGTCAAAAATGTGTATATATAGAGGGCTAGTTTCAAGGTAGATGAGTCCAACATGTCCATACACTTAGAGCTAGCTACATGGCAGAGTAGTCCAACATGTCCATATACAGAGTTCTAGTAAAAGGTAGATGAGAAAAACATGTCCATACACTGTGAGTTAGCTACAAGGCAGATGAGTCCAACATGTGTATATTTAGGTGGTTACCTACCTACAAGGCAGATGAGACCAAAATGTTTATACACAGAGAACTGGCTACATGGCTGATGAGTCCAACATGTGCATATACTGAGAGCTAGCTACATGGCAATCAAGTCCAATATGTTCATATAAAGAGAGACACCTAATTGGCAAATCAGTCCAACATATCCATGCACAGAGAGCTAGCTACAAGACAGACAAGTCCAAATATCCATATAAAGAGAGCTAGCTAAATGGCAGAGTAGTGCAACCTTTCCATATACAGAGTTTTGGCTACATGGCAGATGAATTCAATGTGTCCATATACTGAGAGCTAGCTACATGCAGAGAAGTCCAATATGTCCATATACAGAGCACTAGCTACATGGCAGATGAATCCAACATGTGTATATATAGAAGAATAGCTAAAAGGCAGATGAGTCCAACATGTTCATACACAGAGAGCCATCTACAAGGCTGATGAGGCCAACTTGTATATATATTTAGAGCTAGCTACATGACAGAGAAGTCCAATATTTTCATATACTGAGAGCTACCTACATGGCAGATCAGTCAAACATATGTATGCACAGAGAGCTAGCTACATGGCAGACGAGTTCAAAATATCCATATACAGAGAACTAGCTGCATGGCAGAGTAGCGCTAGATTTCCATATACAGAGTTCTATCTACATGGCAGATGAGTCCAATGTGTCCATATCCTGGAACTAGCTACATGGCAGAGTAGCCCGACATGGCCATATACAGAGGACTAGCTACATGGCAGATGAGTCCAACATGTCCATATACTGAGAGTTAGATACATGGCAGAATAATTCAACATGTGTATATATAGAGGAGTAGCTACAAGGCAGATCAGTCCAACATGATCATGCAGAGATTGCTGGCTACATGGCTGATGTATCCAACATGTCCATATACATAGAGCTAGCTACATGCGAGACAAGTCCTATATGTTCATATAAACAGAGCTACCTACATGGCAGACCAGTCCAACATATCCATGTACACAGAGCTAGCTACATTATAGACAAATCCAAAATGTCCATATACAGAGAGCTAGCTGCATGGAAATGTAGTGCTACATTTCCATATACAGAGTTCTAGAAACATGGCAGATGAGTCCAACGTGTCCATATACAGAAACTACCTATATGGCAGATCAGTTCAACATATCCATGTACAGAGACCTAACAACATGGCAGATGAATCCAATAAGTCCATATACAAGTGATAGCTACATGGACAAGTAGCGTTAACATATCCATATACAGAGCACTAGCTACATGGCAGATGAGTCCAACATGTCCATATACTGAGAGCTAGCTTCATGGCAATTGAGTCAAACATATCCATATACAAAGTACTAGATACAAGGCAGAGTAGTCCAATATGTTCATACAGAGAGAGCTGGTTACATGGCTGATGAGTCCCACATGTCCATATACAGAGAAAGGCCTACATATCAGACAAGTGCAATATGTCCATATTCAGAGAGCTACCTACATGGCAGATCAGTCCAACATATCCATCAACAGAGAGCTAGCTACATGGCAGACGAGTCCTAAATGCCTATATACAGAGACCTAGCTACATGGCAGTGTAGTGCAACATTTCCATATACAGAGTACTAGCTACATGGCAGATGAGTACAACATTTGTATATACAGAGTTCTAGCTACATGGCAGATGACTGCAACATGTCCATATACTGAGAGTTAGCTACATGGCAGATGAGTATAACATAAGTATATATAGGAGACAAGCTACAAGGCAGACAAATCCAACATGTTCATACGGAGAGAGTTTGTTACATGGCTGAGAAGTCAAACAAGTCCATATACAGAGAGCTAGCAAAATGGCAGAATAGTCTAATATCTCCATATACAGAGAGGTCTCTACATGGCAGATCAGTCCAATATATACATGAACAGAGAGCTAGCTACATGGCAGACGAGTCCAAGATGTCTATATACAGAGAGGTAGCTACATGACAGACTAGTGCAAAATTTCCATATACAGAATTCTAGCTACATGGCAGATGAGTCCAACGTGTCCATATACCGTGAGCTAGATACTTGGCAGAGCAGTGCATCATGACCATATACAGTATACAAGCTATGTGGTACATGATTCCAACATGTCCATATACAGAGAGTTAGCTACATGGCAGATGTGTCCAACGTGTGTA
This sequence comes from Chrysochloris asiatica, assembly GCF_000296735.1. NCBI lineage: Eukaryota > Metazoa > Chordata > Mammalia > Afrosoricida > Chrysochloridae > Chrysochloris > Chrysochloris asiatica. The sequence continues at coordinate 563,330 of NW_006409004.1, read as the reverse complement.
CATTTATAGGGCAAGCTACAAGTCAGATGAGTCCAACATGTTAATACACAGAAAGTTGGCTGCATGGCTGATGAATCCAACATGTTCATATACTGAGAGCTACCTTCATGGCAGACAAGTCCAATATGTTCAAATACATAGAGATACCTACATGGCAGATCTGTCCAACATATTCATGCATAGAGAGCTAGCTACATGGAACACGAGTTCAACATGTCCATATACAGAGATTTAGCTACATGTCAGAGTAGTGCTACATTTCCATAAACACAGTTCAATCTACATGGCAGATGAGTCCAACATGTCCATATATGAGAGCTAGCTACATGGCAGGGTAGGTCATCATGTCCATATACAGAGTACTAGCTACATGACCAATGAGTCCAACATGTCCATATACTGAGAGTTAGCTACATGGCAGATGAGTTAAACATGTGTATATATAGAGGATTAGGTACAAGGCCAATGAGTCCAACCTGTTCATATACAGAGAGCTAGCTACATGGCAGACTATTCCAATATATTCATGTACAGATAGCTACCTACATGGCAGAGCAGTCCAACATGTCCATATACAGAGTAGTAGCTACATGGCAGAGTAGTCCAACATGTCCATATACTGAGAGCTAGCTACATGGCAGACAAGTCAAATATGTTCATATACAGATAGAAACCTACATGTCAGATCAGTCCAACATATCCATGTGTAGAGAATTTGCCACATGTTAGACGAGTCCAAAATGTTCATATACAGAGATCTAGCTACTTGGAAGATGTGTCCAACGTGTCCATATAATGAGAGCTAGCTACGTGGCAGACTAATCTGACGTGGCCATATACTGAGATTTAGCTACATGGTAGATAAGTCCAACATGTGTATATACAGTGGACTATTTACAAAGCAGATGAGTCCAACATGTTCATACAGAGAGAGCTGGCTACATGGCTGATGAGTCCAACATGTTCATATACAGAGAACTAGCTACATGGCAGACAAGTCCAAAATGTCCCTATAGAGTGAGCTGGATACATGGCAGAGCAGTGCAACATTTCCATATACAGAGTTCTAGGTACATGGAAGATTAGTCCAACATGTACATATTCTGTGAGAGAATTACATGGCAAAGTAGTCCAACATGTCCATATCCAGAATACTAGCTACATGGAAGATGAGTCCAATATGTCCATTTATTGAGAGTTAGCTACATGGCAGATGAATACAACATGCGTATATACAGAGGGTAAGCTACAAGGCAAATGATTCAAACATGTTCGTACAGAGAGAGCTGACTATATGGCTGATGAGTCCAACATATCCATATACTGAGAGTTAGCTACATGGCAGATGAGTCCAACATGCATATATATAGCGGGCTAGCAACAAGGCATATTACTCCAACATGTTCATACAGGGAGAGCTGCCTACATGGCTGATAAGCCCAACATGCCCATATACTGAGAGCTTGGCCCATGGCAGAAAAGGCCATATACAGAGAGCAACCTACATGGCAGATCTGTGCAACCTATTCATGCACAGAGAGCTAGCTACGTGGCAGATGAGTCAAACATGTGCATATACAGAGAGCTAGCTACGTGGCAGATGAGTCCAATATGTTCATACACAGAGAGCTGGCTACAGGGCTAATATCGATATGCAGAAAGCTAGCTACATGGCAGAGTAGTACAACATTTCCATATACAGAGACCTAGGTACATAGCAGATGAGTCCAACATTTCCATATATAGAGTTCTAGCTACATGGCAGACAAGTCCAATATGTTTGTACAAAAAGTGCTGGCTACAGGGCTGATGAGTCCAAAATATCCATATACAGAGAGATACCTACATGTTAGACAAGTACAATATGTTCACATGCAGAGAGCTACTTACATGGCAGATCAGCTGAACATATCAATGCACAGAGAGCTAGCTACACGCAGGCGAGTCCAAAATGTCCATATACAGAGCAACAGCTACATGGCAGAATAGTGCAACATTGCATTATACAGAGACCTAGGACATGGCAGATGAGTCCAACATGTTCATACACAGAGAGCTGGCTACATGGCAGACTGGTCCAATATGTTCATATACAGAGAGCTACCTACATGGCAGATCAGATGAACATATCAATGCACAGAGAGCTAGCTACGTGCAGAATAGTCCAAAATGTTCATATACATAGCACAGCTACATGGCAGAGTAGTGCAACATTTCCATATACAGAGACCTAGCTACATGGCAGATGACTTCAACGTGTCCATATACTGACAGCTAGCTACATGGCAGAATAGTCCAACTTATGTATATACAGAATACTAGGTACATGGCAGATGAGTCCAACATGTCCATATAATGAGATTTAGCTACATGACAGCTGAGTCCAACATGTGTATATTTAGAGGGCTAGCTACAAGGCATATAAGCCCAACCTGTTCATACACAGAGAGCTGTCTACATGGTAGATGAGTCAAACATGTTCATATACTGAGAATTAGGTTCATCATAGAGGAGTCCAATATGTGTATACTTAGAGCGATAGTTACAAGTCAGATGAGGCAAAGATGTTCATACATAGAAAGCTGGATACATGGCTGGTGAGTGCACCATGTTCATATCCTCAGAGCTATCTACATTTAATTCAAGTCCAATATGTTCATATACAGATAGCTACCTACAAGGCAGATCAATCTAACATATCCATATATGGAGAGCTAGCCACATGGCAGACGAGTACAAAATGTCCTTATAGAGAGAGCTAGCTACATTGTAGAGTATTGCAACATTTCCATATACAGAGTTCTAGCTACATGGCAGATGAGTCCAACATGTCCACATAATGAGAGCTAGTTTCATGGCAGATTAGTCCAACATGTCCATATACTGAGAGTTATATACATGAACAATGAGTCCAATATCTTCATAAACAGAGAGCAACTTGCATATCCGATCTGTCCAACATATCCATGTACAGAGAGCTAGCTACATGGCAGACGAGTCCAAAATGTCCATATACAGAGAGGTAGCTACTTGTCATAGTAGTGCAATATTTACATACACAGAGTTTAAATACATGGCAGAGTAGACCAACCTGTCAATATACAGAGTACTAGCTACATGGAAGATGAGTCCAACATGTCCCTATACTGAGAGATAATTACATGGCACATGAGTCCAACATGTGTATACTTAGATAGCTCGTAAGAAGGTAGATGAATCCAACATGTTCATACACAGACATCTGGCTACATGGCTGATGATTCCAACATGTCCATATACAGAGAGCTAGCTACATGGCAGAGTAGTGCAACATTTCCATATACAGAGTCCTAGCTACATGGCAGATGTGTCCAACATAT
>NW_006409004.1:558374-559871 GCF_000296735.1 Chrysochloris asiatica | reverse complement strand
ACATGTCCATATACAGAGAGCTAGCTACATGGCAGAGTAGTGCAACATTTCCATATACAGAGTCCTAGCTACATGGCAGATGTGTCCAACATATGTATATAGAGAGGACTAGCTACAAGGCAGATGAGTCCAACATGTTAATACACAGAGTCATGGCTACATGGCTGATGAGTCCAACATGTCCATATACTGAGAGCTAGTTACATGGCAGACAAGTCCAATATCTTCATATACAGAGAGCTAACTACATAGCAGATCAGTCTAATATATCTACATTCAGTGAGCTAGCTACATGAGAACAAGCCCAATATGTTCATATAATGAGAACTACCTACATGGCAGATCAATCAAACATATCGATGTACAGAGAGCTAGCTACATGGCAGACAAGTCCAACACGTCCATATACAGAAAGCTAGACAAATGGCAGAGTAGTGCAACATTTCCATGTACAGAGTTCTAGCTACATGACAGATGAATCCAACATGTTCATACAAAGAGAGCTGGCTACATGGCTGATGACTCCAACATATCCATATACTGAGAGCTAGCTACATGGCAGGCAAGTCCAGTATGTTCATATACAGAGAGCTACCTACATGACAGATAAGTACAACATATACATTTAAAGTGAGCTAGCTAAATGGCATACGAGTCCAAAATGTCAATATAGAGAGCGCTAGATACATGGCAGAGTAGTGCAACATTTCCATATACACTGTTTTAGCTACATGACAGAAGAGTCCAATATGTCCATATACAGAGAGCCAGCTACATGGCAGAGAATTGCAACATTTCCATATACAGAGTTCTAGTTACATGGCAGATGATTCCAAAATGTCCACATACTGAGAGTTATATACATGGCAGATGGGTCCAATATCTTCAAATACAGAGAGCAACCTACATATCAGAGCACTCCAACATATCCATGTACAGAGAGCTAGCTACATGGCAGACGAGTCCAAAATGTCCATATACAGAGAGCAAGCTACAAGGCAGAGTAGTGTAACATTTCCATATACAGAGTTCAAGTTACGTGGCAGATGAGTTCAACGTGTCCATATAAAGAGAGGTAGCTACATGGCAGAGTAGTGCAACATTTCCTTATACAGAGTTGTAGTTACATGACAGAGCAGCCCAATGTGTCCATATACTGAGAGCTAGCTACATGGCAGAGTAGTCTAACACATCCATATACAGAATACTAGCTTCATGGAGGATGAGTCCAACATGTCCATGAACTGAGAGTTAGCTACATGTCAGATGAGTCCAACATGTTTGTATTTAGAGGGCCTGCTACATGGCAGATGAATGAACATGTTCATATGCAGAAAACTGGCTACACGACTGATGAGTCCAACATGTGTATATATAGAGGACTAACTACAAGGCAGGTGAGTCCAACATGTTCATATTGAGAAAACTGGCTACATGGCTGATGAGTACAATATGTAGATATACAGAGAGCTAGATACATGGAAGACAAGTCCAATA
>NW_006409004.1:550834-558269 GCF_000296735.1 Chrysochloris asiatica | reverse complement strand
ACATGGCAGATGAGTCCAACATGTCCATATACAGAGAAATAGCTACATGGCAGATGAGTCCAACATGTGTATATATAGAGGACTAGCTACAAGGCAGATGAGTTCAACATGTTCATACAATGAAAGGTGGCTACATGGCTGATGTGTCCAACATATCCATATTCAGAGAGCTAGCGAAGTGTCGTACAAGTCCAATATGTTTACATACAGAGAGCTACCTATATAGCAGATCTGTCCAACATATCCAGGCACAGAGTGCAAGATACATGGATGATGAGTCCATAACTTTCATGTAGAGAGACCTAACTACATGTCAGAGTAGTCCAACATTTTCATATACAGAGTTCTAGCTACATGGTAGATGAGTCCAATATGTCCATATACTGAGAGTTAGCTACATGGCAGAAGAGTCCAACATGTGTATATTTTGAGAGCTAGCTACATGGCAGATGAGTACAACGTGTCCATATACTGAGAGCTAGCGACTTGGAAAATATGTCCAACATGTCCAAATACAGAGAGCTAGCTACATGGCAGAGCAGTGCAACATTTCCATATACAGAGTTCTAGCTACATGGCAGAAGAGTCCAACATGTCCATTTAGAGAAAGTTAGCTATGTGGCAGATGAGTCGAGCATGTGTATATTTAGAGGACTAACTACAAGGCACATGAGTCCAACATGTTCATACACAGAGAGCTGGTTACATGGCTGATGAGTCCAACATATCTACATACAGAGAGCTAACTACATGGCAGAAGAGTCCAAAATGTCCATATACAGTGTGCTAGCTAAATGGCAGAAAAGTGCAATGTTTCCATATACAGAAGTCTAGCTACATGGCAGATGTGTCCAACATGTCCATATACTGAGATTTAGCTACATGGCAGATGTGTCCAAATGTGTATATTTAGAGGGCTAGCTACAGGGCAGATGAGTCCAACATGTTCATACACAGAGAGCTAGCTACATGACTGATGAATTCAACATGTCCATATACTTAGTGCTAGGTAAATGGCAGACAAGTTTAATATGTTCATATACAGAGAGCTACCTACATGGCAGATCAGTCCCACATATCCATGCACACAGAGCTAGCTACATGGCAGACGAGGCCAATATGTCCTTATAAACAGAGCTAGCAACACGACAGAGTAGTGCCACTTTACATATACACAGTTTTAGCTCCATGTCAGATGAGTCAAATGTGTCCATATAGTGAGAGCTAGCTACATGGCAGAGAAATCCAACATGTTCATATAAAGAGTATTAGCTACATGGCAGATGAGTCCAACATGTCCATATATTGAAATTTAGATACATGGCAGATGAGTACAACATGTGTATATATAGTGGACTAGCTACAAGGCAGATGAGTCCAACATATCCATATACAGATTGTAGCTACATGGCAGACAAGTCCAACATGTTCATGTACAGAGAGATATCTACATGGCAGATCAGTCCAACATATCCATGCACAGAGAGCTATCTACATCGCAGACGAGTCCAGTATATCCATTTACACAGAGCTAGCAACACGGCTGAGTAACGCCACATTTCCATATACACAGTTCTAGCACCATGGAAGATGAGTCCAATATGTCCATATACTGAGATTTAGCTACATGGCAGATGAGTCCAACATGTGTATATATAGAGGACTGCCTACAAGGAACATGCGTCCAGCATGTTCATGCAGAGTGATCTGCCTACAGGGCTGATGAGTCCAACAAATCCATATACAGAGATCTAGCTACATGGCAGACAAGTCCAATATGTTCATATAGAGAGAGCTACCTACATGGCAGATCAGTCCAACATATCCTTGCACAGAGACCTTGTTACAATGCAGATGAGTCCAATATGTCCAGAAACACAGAGCTAGCAACACGGCAGAGTAGTGCCCCATTTTAATATACAGTTTTCTAGCTCCATGGCATATGATTCCATCGTGTCCATATACTGAGATCTAGATAAATGGTAGAGAAGTCCAACATATCCATATACAGAGTACTAGTTACATGGCAGAGGAGTCCAACATATCCATATACTGAGATTTATCTACATGGTAGATGAGTCCAAATGTTTTCATATAGAGGACTAGCTACAAGACATATGAATACAACATGTTCTTGCAAAGAGAGCTGGCTACATGCCTGATGAGTCCAACATATCCATACACAGAGCTCTAGCTACATGGCAGACAAGTCCAATATCTTCATATACAGAGAGCTACCTATACTTTCACAGAGAGCTAGCTACCTAGCAGACAAGTTCAAAATGTCCATATACATAGTGGTAAATACATGAAAGAGTAGTGCAACATTTCCATATACAGAGTTCTAGCTACATGGCAGATGAGTCCAACATATCCATACACTGGGAGTTAGCTACATGGCAGATGAGTTCAATATGTGTATATTTAGAGGGCTAGCTATATGGCAGAGAAGTCCTATATCTTCATATACATAGAACCTACGTAGCAGATCAGTCCAAAATATCCACGTACAGAGAGCAAGCTACATGTCAAACGAGTCCAAAATGTCCATATACAGAGAGATAGATACATGGCAGAGTACTGCAACATTTACATATTCAGTGTTCTAGGTACAAAGCAGTTGAGTCCAACGTGTCCATATACAGAGAGTTAGCTACATGGCAGATGAGGCAAACATGTTATATAGAGAGAGGACTAGTTACAAGGCAGATGAGTTCAAAATGTTCATACAGTGAGAACTGGCTACATGGCTGATGAGTCCAAAATGTCCATATACAGAGAGCTAGCTAAATGGCAGACAAATCCAATATGTTCATATACAGAGAGCTACCTACATGGCAGATCAGCACAACATATCCAGGCACAGAGAGCAAGCTACATGGCAGAGTAATCCAACATTATTATATACAGTGTTCTAGATACATGGCAGATGAGTCCAACATGTCCATATAATAAGAGTTAGCTACATGGCAGATGAGTCCAACATGTATATATAGAGACGATTAGCCTCAAGGCAGATGAGTCTAATATGTTCATACAGAGAGACCTGACTACATGGCTGATTAGTCCAACATGTGTATGTATAGATGACTAGCTACAAGGCAGATGAGCCCAACATGTTCATACAGGGAGAGCTGGCTGAATGGCTGATGAATCCAAAATGTTCATATACAGAGAGTTAGCTACATGGCAGAAAAATTCAATATGTTCATATACAGAGAGCTACTTACAAGACAGATCAGTACAACATGTCCATGCACAGAGAGCTAGCTTCATGTCAGATGAATCCACAATGTCCATATACAGAGAGAGAGCTACATGGCAGAATAGTGCAATATTTACATATACAGAATTCTAGCTACATGGCAGATGAGTCCAACGTTTCCATATACTGAAAGCAGGCTACATGGCAGACAAGTCCGTGTACAGAGAGCTACTTACATGGCAGATCTACATGGCAGGCTACATGGCAGACAAGTTCGTGTACAGATAGCTACTTACATGGCAGATCATTCCAACATATCCATGCACCAAGAGCTAGCTACATGGCAGATGAATCCACAATTTCCATATGCAGAGAGCTAGCTGCATGGCAGAAGAGTGCAAACTTTCCATGTACAGAGTTCTAGCTACATGGCAGATGAATTCAACGTGTCCATATACTGAGAGCTAGCTACATGGCAGAGTAGTCCAACATGTCCATACACAGAGCACTATCTACATAGCAGATGAGTCCAACTTGTCCATATACTGAGAGTTAGCTACATGGCAGATGAGTCCAACGTGTGTATATTTAGAGGACTAGATACAAGGCAGATGAGTCCAACGTGTTCATACAGAGAGAGCTGGCTAAATGAATGATGTGTCCAACATGTGTACATATAGAGGGTTAGCTACATGGCAGATGAGTCCAATATGTTCATATGGAGAGAGTTGGCTACATGGCTGATGACTCCCAAATGTCCGTATACAGAGAGTTAGCTACATGGCAGAAAAGTCCAATATGTTCATATACAAAGAGCTACTTACATAGCAGATCAGTACAACATATCCATGTACAGAGAGCTAGCTACATAGCAGATGAGTCCAAAATGTCGATATACAGAGAGCAAGTTACATGGAAGAATAGTGCAAAATTTCGATATGCAGAGTTCTAGCTACATGGCAGATGAGTCCAATGTGTCCATATACAGAAAGCAGGCTACACGGCAGAGTATTCAAACATATCCATATACAGAGTACTAGCTACATGGCAGATAAGTCCAACATGTGTATATTTAGAGAGCTAGCTACAAGGAAGATGACTGCAACATTTTATCAAACAGAGAGCTTGCTACATGGCTAATGAGTCCAACATGACAATATACTTATAGCTAGCAACATGGCAGACAAGTCCAATATCTTCATATATCAAGAGCTATCTACATAGAAGATCGGTCCAACATATCCATGTACAGAAGGCTAGCTATATAGCCGACGAGTCCAAAATGTCCATATCCAGAGAGTTAGTTACATCGCAGAGCAGTGCAACATTTCCATATACAGAGTTCTAGCTACATGGATGATGAGTCCAACATGTCCATATACTGTGTGTTACCTACATTGCAGAATAGTGCAACGTTTCCATATACAGAGTTCTAGCTACATGGCAAATGAGTCCAACATATCCATATACTGAGAGTTAGCTCATTCTATGATGAGTCCAACGTGTTTAAATTTAGAGGGCTAGCTGTATGGCAGAGAAATCCAATATCTTCATATACATAGAATACCTACGTAGCAGATCAGTCCAACATATCCATGTACAGAGAGCAAGCTATATGTCAAATGAGTCCAAAATGTCCATATACAGAGAGATAGCTACATGGCAGAGTACTGCAACATTTCCATATACATTGTTCTATCTACATGACAGATGAATCCAACGTGTGCATATACTGAGAGCTAGCTAAATGGCAGAGTAGTACAACATGTCCATATACAGATTACTAGCTACAAGGCAGATGAGTCCAACATGTTCATGCAGAGACAGCTGGCTACATGACAGATGAGTCCAACATATCCATATATGATGATCTAGCTATATGGAAGAAAAGTCGAACATGTTCATATACAGAGAGCTACCTACATGGCAGATCAGATCAACATATCCATGCACAGAGAGATAGCTACAAGGTAGACGAATCCAAATGAAAATGTCCATTTTCAGAGAGCTAGAAACATGGCATAGTAGTGAAAAATTTCCATATACAGAGTTCTAGCTACATGGCAGATGAGTCCAATGTGTCCATATACTGAGAGCTGGCTACATGGCAGAGAAGTCCAACATGTCCATTTAAAGTGTACTAGCTACATGGAAGATGAGTCCAACATGTCCATATACTGATATTTAGCTACATGGCAGATGAGTTCATCATGTGTACATATAGAGGACTAGCTACAAGGCAGATGAGTCCAACATGTTCATGCAGAGTGAGCTGGCTACATGGCTAATGAGTCCAACATACCCATATACAGAGAAGTAGCTATATGGCATAAAAGTCCAACATGTTCATATAAAGAGAGCTACCTACATGGCATATCAGTCCAACATATCCATGAACAGAGAGCTAGCTTCATGGTAGACGAACCCAATATGTCCATTTTCAGAGAGCTAGGGACATGGCATAGTAGTGCAACATTTCCATATACAGAGTTCTAGCTACATGGCAGATGAGTCCAATGTGTCCAAATACTGAGAGCTAGCTACATGGCATAGAAATCCAACATATCCATATAAAGAATAATAGCTACATGGCAGAAGAGTACAACATGTACATATACTGAAATTTTGTACATGGAAGATGACTCCAACATGTGCATATATTGCGGACTAGCTACAAGGCAGTTGAGTCCAATATGTTCAAGCAAAGAGAGATGTCTACAAGGCTGATGAGTCCAACATATCCATACCCAGAGATCTAGCTTCATGGCAGACAAGTCCAACATGTTCACATACAGAGAGCTACCTACATGGCAGATAAGTCCACCATATCCATGCACAGAGAGCTTGCTACATGGCAGAGGTATCCAATATGTCCATATACACAGATCTAGCAACACAGCAGAGTAGTGCCACAATTCCATATACAGAATTCTAGCTCCATGGCAGATGAGTACAACGTGTCCATATACTGAGATTTAGCTACATGGCAGATGAGTCCAACATGTGTATGTACAGAGGACTAGCTACAAGGTAGATGAGTCCAACATATCCATACACAGAGATCTATCTACATGGCAGACAAGTCCAATAGGTTCATATACAGAGAGCTACCAACATGGCTGATAAGTCCAACATATCCTTCTACAGAGAGCTAGCTACATGGCAGGCGAGTCCAAAATGTCCATATACATGGTGCTAGCTACATGGCAGAGTATTGCAACGTTTCCATATACAGAGTTCTAGCAACATGGCAGATGAGTCCAATATGTCCATATACACAGAGCTAGCACCACAGCAGAGTAGTGCCAAATTTTCATATACACAGTTTTAGCTCCTTGCTAGATGAGTCCAACATGTCCATATGCTGAGAGATAGCTACATGAGAGAGAAGTACGAAATGCCACATACAGAGAATTAGCTACATGGCAGACGATTCCAATATGTCCATATACACAAAGCTAGCAATACGGCAGAGTAGTGGCATATTTCCATAAACAGAGTTCTAGCTACATGGTAGATGAGTGCATAATATCCATATACTGAAAACTAGCTACATGGCAGAGAAGTTCAACATGTCCATTTACAGAGTACTAGCTCCATGGCAGAGAAGTCCAACATGTCCATATACAGAGTACTAGCTACATGGCAGATCATCCAACATATCCATGCACAGAGAATTAGCACCATAGCAGATGAGTCTAATATGTCTATATACACAGAACTAGCATTACGGCAGAGTAGTGCTACTTTTCCATATACAAAGTTTTAGTTCCATAGCTGATGAGTCCAACGTGTCCATATACTAAGAGCAAGCTACATGACAGAGAAGTCCAACATGTCTATATACAGAGTACTAGCTTCATGGCAGATGAGTTCAACATGTCCATATATTGAGATTTAGCTACATGGCAGATGAGTACAACATGTACATATATAGAGGACTAGCTACAAGGCAGATGAGCCCAACATGTTCATGCAGAGAGAGCTGGCAACAAGACTGATGAGTGAAACATATCCATAGACAATGATCTAACTATATGGCAAACAAGTCCAACATGTTCATATACAGAGAGCTATCTACATTGCAGATCAGTCCAACGTATCTATGCAGAGAGAGCTGGCTACATGATAGATGAACATTTAGGCTACATGATAGTGCAACATTTCCATATACAGAGTTCTAGCTACATGGCAGATGAGTCCAACATGTCCATATACTGAGAGCTAGCT
>NW_006409004.1:548994-550734 GCF_000296735.1 Chrysochloris asiatica | reverse complement strand
CAGATGAGTCCAACATGTCCATATACTGAGAGCTAGCTACATGGCAGAGAAGTCCAACATGTCCATATAAAGAGTATTAGCTACATGACAGATGAGTCCAATATGTCCATATACTGAGATTTAGCTACATGGCAGATGAGTCCAACATGTGTTTATATAGAGGACTAGCTACAAGGCAGATGAGTCCAACATGTTCATGCAGAGGGAGCTGGCTTCATGGCTGATGAGTCCAACAAATCCATATACAGAGATATAGCTACATATCAGACAAATCCACATGTTCATATTCAGTGAGCTACCTACATGGCATATTAGTCCAACATATCCATGCACAGAGAGCTAGCTACATGTCAGACGAGTCCAATATGACCATATACACACAGCTAGCAGCACGGCAGAGTAGTGCTACATTTCCATATATAGTGTTCTAGCTCCATGGCTGATGATTCCAACGTGATGAAATACTGAGAACTAACTACATGGCAGAGAGGTCCAACATGTCCATATACAGAGTATTAGCGACATGTCAGATGAGTCCAAAATGTCCATATATTTAGATTTACCTACATGGCAGATGAGTACAACATGTGTATATAGAGAGGACTAGCTCCAAGGCAGATGAGTCCAAAATGTTCATGCAGAGACTGCTGGCGACATGGCATATGAGTCCATATCCTTATACAGAGAACTAGCTGCAAGGCAGACAAGTCCAACACATTCGTATAGAGAGAGCTACCTGCATGGCAGATCAGTCAAACATATCCATGCACAAAGTGCTAGCTACAAGGCTGACGTGTCCAATATGTTGATGCACAAAGAGCTAGCAACACGGCAGTGTACTGCCACATTTCCATCTACAGAGTTCAAGCTCCATGGCAGATGAGTCCAACATGTCTATTTACAGAGTACTAGTTACATGGCAGATGAGTCCAACATTTCCATATATTGAGATTTAGCCACATGGCAGATGAGTCTAACATGAGTATATACAGAGGACTAGCTACAAGGCAGATGAGTGCAACATGTTTATGCAGAGAGAGCTGGCTACATGGCTGATGAGTCCAACATATCTATATACAGAGATCTAGTCATATGGCTGACAAGTCCAACATGTACATATACACAGAGCTGCATACATGGCAGTTCAGTGCAACATATCCATTCACAGTGAGCTAGGCAAATGGCAGAAGAGTCCAATATGTCCATGTACACAGAGCTAGCAACACAGCAGAGTAGTGCCATATTTCCATATACTGAATTCTAGCTCCATGGCAGATGAGTCCAACATGTCCATATACAGAGTCTTAGCTCCATAGCAGATGAGTTCAACTTTTCCATATACAGAGATTTAGCTACAGGGCAGATGAGAACAACATGTTCATGCAGAGATAGCTGGCTATAATGCTGATGAGTCCAACATATCCATACACAGAGATCTAGCTACATGGCAGACAAGTCCAATATGTTCATATACAGAGAGCTACCAACATGGCTTATCAGTCCAACATATCCTTGCACAGAAAGCTAGCTACATAGCAGACAAGTCTAAATTGTCCATATATAGGGTGCTAGTTACATTGCAGAGCAGTGCAAAGTTTCCATATACAGAGTTCTAGCTACATGTCAGATGAGTCCAACGTGTCCATATACTGAGAGCAAGCTACATGGCAGACAAGTCCAACATGTCCATATACAGAGTACTAGCTACATGGCAGATGAGTCCAACATGTGTATTTATAG
>NW_006409004.1:537754-548894 GCF_000296735.1 Chrysochloris asiatica | reverse complement strand
CAGACAAGTCCAACATGTCCATATACAGAGTACTAGCTACATGGCAGATGAGTCCAACATGTGTATTTATAGAGGACTAGCTACATGGCAGACGAGTCCAAAACATCCATATACAGAGACTAGCTACATGGAAGAATAATGAAACATTTCCATATACAGAGTACTAGCTACATAGCAGATGAGTCCAACATGTCCATATACTGAGATTTAACTACATGGCAGAGATTTAAGAACATGTGTATATATACAGTTTTAACAACATGTGTATATATACATTTCTAGCTACAAGACAGATGAGTCCAACATGTTCATGCAGAGAGAGCTGGCTACATGGCTGATGAGTCCAACAGAAAAAACTACATGGCAGACAAGTCCAACATGTTCAAAAATAGAGAGCTACCTACATGGCAGATCAGTCAAACACGTCCATGCACAGATAGCTAGCTACATGGCAGACAAGTCCAACATGTTCATATACAGGAAGCCACCAACATGGTAGATCAGTTTAACATATCCATGCACAGAGAGCTAGCTACATGGCAGACCAGGCCAGTATGTTCATATACACAGAGATATCAACACAGCAGTGTAGTGTCACTTTTCCATATACAGAGATCTAGCTCCAATGCAGATGAGTCCCACAAGTCCATATACTGAGAACTAGCAACATGGCAGATAGGTCCAACATGTCCATATACAGAGTACTAGCTATATGGCATATGAGTCACACATATCCATATATTAGGAATTAGCTACATGGCAGATGAGTCCAACACATGTATATAGAGAGGACTAGCTATGAGGCATATGAGTCCAACATGTTCATGCAGAGAGAGCTGTCTACATGGCTGATAAGTCCAACATATCCTTATACAGATTTCTATCTACATGGCACACACGTCCAACATGTTCATATACAGAGAGCTACCTACATGGCAGATCAGTCCAACATATCCTTTCACAGAGAATTTGCTACTTGGCAGGTGAATCCAAAATGTCCATATACATAGTGCTAGCTACATGGTAGAGTAGTGCATCGTTTCCATATACAGAGTTATAGCTGCATGGCAGATGAGTCCAACGTTTCCATATATTGGGAGTTACCTTTATGACAGATGTGTCCAAATGTGTATATTTAGATGGCTAACTACAAGGCAGATGAGTCCAACATGTTCATGAAGAGAGAGCTGGCTACATGGCTGATGAGTCCAATATATCCATATAAAGATTTCTATCTACATGGCACAAAAGTCCAACATGTTCATATACAGAGAGCTACCTACTTGGCAGATCAGTCCAACATGTCCTTGCACAGAGAGTTTGCTACTTGGCAGATGAGTCCAAAATGTCCATATACAGAGTGCTAGCTACATGGTAGAGTACAGCATCATTTCCATATACAGAGTTCAAGCTATATGGCAGATGAGCCCAACGTTTCCATATATTAAGAGTTACCTTTATGGCAGATGTGTCCAAATGTGTATATTCAGATGGCTAGCTACAAGACAGATGAGTCCAACATGTTCATTCAACATGACCACATATTGAGAGCTAGATACATGGCAGAGAAGTACAAATGTTCATATAAAGAGCGCTACCTACATGGCACTTCAGTTCAACATATACATGCACAGAGAACTTCCTACAAGGCAGACGAGTCCAATATGTCCATATACACAGAACTAGGAACACAACAGAGTAGTGCCACAGTTCCATATACCTAGATCTAGCTCCTTAGCAGATGAACCCAACGTGTCCATACACAGAGAGCTACCTACATGGCAGAGAAATCCACCATGTCCATATACACAGTACTAGCTACATAGCAGATGAGTCCAACATGCCCATATACTGAGATTTAGCTACTTGGCAGATGAATCCAACATGTGTTTATATAGAGGACTAGCTACAAGGCTGATGAGTCCAATATGTTCATGCAGAGAGAGCTGGCTACATGGCTGATGAGTCCAACATGTTCATACACAGAGACTTAGCTACAAGGCAGACAATTCCAATATGTTCATATACAGAGAGCTCCCCACATGGCAGATCAGTCCAACATATCCTTGCACAGAGAGTTAGCTACATGACAGACGAGTTCAAAATGTCCCTATACAACGTGCTAACTACATGGCAGAGTAGTGCATCGTTTCCATATACAGAGTTCTAGCTATATGGCAGATTAGTCCAACGTGTCCATATATTGAGAGTACGCTACATAGCAGATGTGTCCAAAGGTTTATATTTAGAGGGCTATCTAAAAGGCAGATAAGTCCAACATGTTCATACACAGAGAGCTACCTACATGTCTGATGAATTCAACATGTCCACATACTGAGAGCAAGCTACATGGCAGACAAGTCCAAATGTTCATATACAGAGAGCTACCAGTCGCATTCTGAATGCCTTCCCACCTTACAGTCCTGTATCTGACAATGTTTCTCTGCTATTCATAGAGTTTTCAGTGACTAGCGATTCGGAAGTAGTTTGTCACTCATTCTTCCTAGTCTGTCTTTGTTTTGTAGCTCATCTGAAACCTGTCCACCACGGGTGATGCTGCTGATTACACAAAACACCGGTGACATAACCCTCAGAATCACAGCAACTCAAACCACCACAGCACGACAGACAACTACATGGTAGACAAGTCCAAATGTTCATATACAGAGAGCTACCAACATGGCAGATCAGTCCAACTCAACCATGCACAGAGAGCTTGCTACAAGTCAGAAGAGTCCAATTTGTCCATATACAGAGAGCTAGTAACATGGCAGAGTAGTGTCACATTTCCATATACAGAGTTCTAGTTTCATGGCAGATGAGTCCAATGTGTCCATATACTGAGAGCTTGCTACATGGCTGAGAAGTCCAACATGTCCATATTCTGAGTACTAGCTACATGGATGATGAGTCAAACATGTCCATATACTGAGAGGTAGCTACATGGCAGATGTGTCCAAATGTGTATATTTAGAAGGCTTGCTACAAAGCAGAGGAGTCTTTCATGTTCATTCACAGAGAGCTAGCTACATGGCTGATGAATTCAACATGTCCATATACAGAGAGCTACCAACATGGAAGATCAGTCCAACATACCCATGCACAGAGAGCTTGCTACAAGGCAGAAGAGTCCAATATGTCCATATACAGAGAGCTAGTAACATGGCAGAGTAGTGCCACATTTCCATATACAGAGTTCTAGTTTCATGGCAGATGAGTCCAACGTGTCCATATACTGAGTGCTTGCTACATGGCTGAGAAGTCCAACATGTCCATATTCCAAGTACTAGCTACATAGAAGATGAGTCCAACTTGTCCATATACTGAGATTTAGCTCCATGGCAGATGAGTCCAACATGTGTTTATATAGAGGACTAGCTACAAGGCAGATGAGTCCAACATATTCATGCAGAGAGAGCTGGCTACATGGCTGATGTGTCCAACATATCCATACACAGAGATCTAGCTATATTGCAGACAAGTCCAATATGTTTATATACAGAGAGCTACCTACATGGCAGACCAATCCAACATATACTTACAAAGAGAGCTAGCTACATGGCAGATGAGTCCAAAATGTCCATATACAGGGAGCTAGCTACATGGTAGAGTAGTGTAATGTTTCCATATATAGAGTTATAGCTACATGGCAAAAGATTCCAACGTGTCCATATACTGAGAGTTAGCTACAAGGCAGATGAGTCCAACATGTTCATACAAAGAGAGCTAGCTACATGGCTGATGAATTCAACATGTCCATATCCTGAGAGCTAACTACATGGCAGACAAGACCAATATGTTCATATACAGAGAGCTAACTACATGGCAGATCATTCCAACATATCCATGGACAGAGAGTTCTGCTACATGGCAGACGAGTACAAAAGGTCCATATACAGAGAGCTAGCAAAATGGTAGGGTAATGCACCATTTCCATATAGAGAGTTCTAGCTCCATGACTGATGAGTCCAACGTGTCCCTATACTGAGAGTTAATTACATTGCATAGAAATCGAACATGTCCAAATATAGAGTACTAGCTACATGGTAGATGAGTCCAACATGTTCATATACTGAGATTTAGCCACATGGCAGATGAGTCCAACATGTCCATATATTGAGATTAGCTACATGGCAGATAAGACCAACATGTGTATATATAGTGGTGTAGCTACAAGGCAGAGGAGTCTAGCATATTCATGCAAAGAGAGCTGGCTTCATTGCTGATGAGTCCAACATATTCATAAACAGATTTCTAGCTACATGGCACAGAAGTCCAAAATATTCATATACAGAGAGCCAACTACATGGTGGATCAGTCCAATATATCCAGGCAAAGAGAGCTAGCTACAAGGCAGACAAGTCCAATATGTCCATATACACAGAGCAAGCAACACGGCAGAGTAGTGCCACATTTCCATATACAGAGTTCTAGCTCCATGGCAGATAAGTCCACGTGTCCATATACTGAGAGCTAGCTACATGGCAGAGCAGTCCAACATGTCCATATACAGAGTACTAGCTATATGGCAGATGAGTCCAACATGTGTCTATGTAGAAGACTAGCTACAAGACAGATGAGTCTGAAAGGTTCATGCAGAGAGAGCTGGCTAAATGGCTGATGAGTCCAACATATCCATATACAGAGGTCTATCTACATGGCACACAAGTCCAACATGTTCATATACAGAGAACTACCTACATGGCAGATCCGTCCAACATATCCAAGCACAGAGAGCTAGGTACAGGTCACACAAGTCCAAAATGTCCATATACAGAGTGCTAGCTACATGGCAGAATAGTGCGTCGTTTCCATATAGAGAGTTCTAGCTACATGGCAGATGAGTCCAACGTGCCCATATATTGAGAGTTAGCAACATGACAGATGTGTCCAAATGTATATATTTAGAGGAATAGGTAAAAGACAGATGAGTCCAACATGTTCATACTCAGAGAGCTAAGTACATGGCTGATAAATTCACCATATCCACATACTGAGAGCTAACCACTTGTCAGAGAAGTCCAAATGTTAATATACAGAGAGCTACCTACATGGCACATAAGTCCCACATATCCAAGCACAGAGAGCTAGCTACAAGGGAGATGAGTCCAATATGTCCGTATACACAGACCTAGCAACACGGCAGAGTAGTTCCACATTTCCATATACCGAGATCTAGCTCCTAGGTAGATGAGCCCAACGTGTCCATATACTGAGAGCTATCTACATGGCAGAGAAGGCCATCATGTCCATGTACAGAGTAGTAGCAACATAGCAGATGAGTCCAACATGTCCATATACTGAGATTTAGCTACGTGGCAGATGAGTTCATCATGTGTTTATATAGAGGAATAGCTAGAAGGCCGATGAGTCCAACATGTTCATGCAGAGATTGCTGGCTACATGGCTGATGAATCCCACGTATCCATACACAGAGATCTAGCTACATGGTAGACAAGTCCATTATGTTCATATACAGAGAGCTAGCGACATGGAAAAGTAGTCCCAAATTTACATATGCACAGTTTTAGTTCCATGGCAGATGAGTCTAATGTGTCCATACACTGAGAGCTAACTGCATGGCAGAGAAGTCCAATATGTCCATATACAGAGTACTAGATACATGGCAGATGAGTCCAACGTGTCCATATATTGAGATGTAGCTACATGGCAAATGAGTTCAACATGTGTATATATAGAGGACTAGCTACACGGCAGATAAGTCCAACATGTGCATGCAGAGAGATCTGGCTACATGGCTGATGAGTCCAACATATCCATATACAGAAATCTAGCTACATGGCAGACAAATCCAACATGATCATATACAAGGCGCTACCTACATGGCAATTCAGTCCAACATATCCATGCACAGAGAGCTAGCTACATGGCAGACGAGGCCAGTATGTCCATATACACAGAGCTAGCAACACGGCAGAGTTGTGCCACATTTCCATATACAGAGCTCTAGCTCCAATGCAGATGAGTCCAATGTGTCCATATACTGAGAGCTAGCTACATGGCAGAGAGGTCCAACATGTCCATAAATACAGTACAAGCAACATGGAAGATGAGTAAAACACATCCATATACTAAGATTTAGTTATAAAACAGATGAGTCCAACATGTGTTTATATAGTGGACTATCTACAAGGCATATGAGTCCTACATGTTCATGCAGAGAGATCTAGCTACATGGATGATGTGTCCAACATATCCATACACAGAGATCTAGCTACATGGCAG
Source organism: Chrysochloris asiatica (assembly GCF_000296735.1). Classification (NCBI taxonomy): domain Eukaryota; kingdom Metazoa; phylum Chordata; class Mammalia; order Afrosoricida; family Chrysochloridae; genus Chrysochloris; species Chrysochloris asiatica. Next base: position 542,648 of record NW_006409004.1, on the reverse strand, counting down.
ACAAGACCAATATATTCATATACAGAAAGTGACATACATGGCAGATCAGTCCAACATATCCATGCAAAGAGAGCTAGCTACATGCAGACGAGTCCAAAATGTACAAATACAGAGTGGTAGCTACATGATAGAGTAGTGCATCGTTTCCATATACAGAGTTCTACCTACACGGCAAATGAGTACAACTTGTCCGTATACTGAGAGTTAGCTACATGACAGATGTGTCCAAAAGTGTGTATTTAGAGGGCTAGCTACAAAGCAGATGAGTCCAACATGTTCATACACAGAGAGCTAGATACATGGCTGATGAATTTAACATGTACATATACTGAGAGTTGGCTACATGGCAGGCAAGTCCAACATGTTCATATAGAGAAAGCTACATACATGGCAGATCAGTGAAACATATCCATGCACAGAGAGCTAGCTACATGGCACACGAGTCCAATATGTCCATATACGCAGAGTTGGCAATCTGGCAGAGTAGTACCACATTTACATATACAGAGTTCTAGCTCCATGGCAGATGAGTCCAACGTGTCCATATACTGAGAGGTAGGTACTTGGAAGAGAACCACAACATGTCCATATTCAGAATTCTAGCTACATGTCAATTAATTCCAACATATCCATATACAGAGATTTAACTACATGGCAAATGAGTCCAACATGGGTTTATGTAGAGGACTAGCTCCAAGGCAGATGATTCCAACATGATCTTCCAAATAGATTGGCTACATGGCTGATGAATCCAACATAACCACACACAGATCTAGCTACAAGGCAGACCAGTCCAATATGTTTACATGCAGAGAGCTACCTACATGGCAGATCAATCCAACATATACTTCAAAGAGAGCTAGCTGCATGGCAGACGAGTCGAAAATGTCCATATACAGAGTGCTAGCTACATGGTAGAGTAGTGTAACAATTCCATATACAGAGTTCTACCTACATGGATAATGAGTCCAATGTGTCCATATAATGAGAGTTAGCTACATGGCAGATGTGTCCAAATGTGGGTATGTACAGGGCTAGCTACAAAGCAGATGAGTCCAACATGTTCATACACAGAGAGCTAGCTACATGGCTGATGAATTCAACATGTCCACATACTGAGAGCTAGAGAGATGGCAGAGAAGTCCATCATGTCCATATACAGATTACTAGCTACATAGCAGATGAGTCCAACATGTCCATATTCTGAGAGTTAGCTACATGGCAGATGTGTCCATAAGTGTGTATTTAGAGGGCTAACTTCAAGGCACATGAGCCCAACATGTTCATACACAGAGAACTAGCTACATGGCTGATGAATTCAACATGTCCATATACACAGAGCTAGCAACAAGGCAGAGTAGTGCCACTTTTCCATATACAGAGTTCTATCTCCATAGCAGATGAGTACAACATGACCATATAATGAGAGCTAACTACTTGGCAGATACAGAGAGCTAGCTACAATGCAGAGTAGTGCATCATTTTCATATACAGAATTCAAGCTACTTGGCAGATGAGTTCTAAATGTCCATATATTGAGATTTAGCTACATGGCAAACAAGTCCACCATGCGTATATATAGAGGACTAGATACAATGCAGATGAGTCCAACATGTTCATGCAGAGATAGCTGGCTACATGGCTGATGAGTCAAACATATCCATATACAGAGGTCTATCTACATGACACACAGTCCAATATGTTCATATACAGAGCTATCTACATGGCAGATCAGTCCAACATATCCTTGCACAGAAAGTTAGCTACTTGGCAGACGACTCCAAAATGTCCATATACAGAGTGAAAGCTACATGGCAGTATAGTGCATCGTTTCCATATACAGAGTTCTAGCTATATTGCAGATGAGTCCAACGTGTCCATATATTGAGAGTTATCTACATGGCAGATGTGTCCAAATGTTTATATTTACAGTGCTAGCTACAAGGCAGATGAGTCCATCATGTTCATACACAGAGAGCTAGCTACATGGTTGATTAATTCAACATGTCCACATACTGAAAGCTAGCTACATGTCAGAAAAGTCCAAATGTTCCTATACAGAGAGCAACCTACATGGCACAGCAGTCCAACATATCCATGCACAGAGAGTCAGATGAGTCCAATATGTCCATATACACAGAGCTAGCAACATTTCAGAGTCGGGCCACATTTCCATATACCAAGTTCTAGCTCTTTGGCAGATGAGCCCCACGTGTCCATATACTGAGAGTTATCTTCATGGCAGTGAAATCCATAATGTCCATATACAGAGTACTAGCTCCATAGCAGATGAGTCCAACATGTCCATATACTGAGATTTAGCTACAAGGCAGATGAGTCCAACATGTTCATGCAGAGAGAGCGGGATACATGGCTGTTGAGTCCAACATATCCATACACAGAGATCCAGCTACATGGCAGACAAGTACAATATGTTCAAATACAGGGAGCCACCTTAATGGCAGATCAGTCCAACATATCCTTGCACAAAGAGTTATCTACATGGCAGACGAGTCCAAAATGTTCATAAAAAGCATGATAGTTACATGGCAGAGTAGTGCATCGTTTCTATAAATAGAGTTCTAGCTATATGGCAGATGAGTCCATCATGTCCATATATTGCAAGTTAGCTACATGGCAGATGTGTCCAAATGTTTATATTTAGAGGGCTACCTACAAGGCAGATGAGTCCAACATGTTCATACACAGAGAGCTACCTACATGGCTTAAGAATTCAACATGTCCACATACTGAGAACTAGCTACATGACAGTGAAGTCCACCATGTCCATATACAGAGTACTATCTACATAGCAGAAAAGTACAACATGTCCATATACTGAGATTTAGCTTCATGGCAGATGATTCCAACATGCATTTATATAGAGGACTAGATACAAGGCAGATGAGTCAAACATATTCATGCAGAGAGAGCTGGCTACATGGCTGATGAGTCCAACATGTTTATATACAGAGAGTTGCCTACATGGCAGATCAATCCAACATAGGCATGCACAGAGAGCTAGCTAAATGGCAGACAAATCCAATATTTCCATATACACAGAGTTAGCAACACGGCAGAGTACTGCCACATTTCCATATACAGAGATCTAGCTGCATGGCAGATAAGACCAACGTGTCCATATACTGATAGCTAGCAACATGGGAGAGAAGTCCAACATGTCCATATACAGAGTATTAGCTACATGGCAGATGATTCCAACATGTCCATATACTGAGATTTAGCTACATGGCAGATGAGTCCAACATGTGTATATATAAAAGACTAGATACAAGGCAGATGAATTCAGCATGTTCATTCAGAGGGAGCTGGGTACATGGCTGATGATTCCAACATATCCATATGCAGAGATCTAGCTACATGGCAGACAAGTCCAACATATTCATAATCAGAGAGATACCTACATGGCAAATAAGTCCAACATATTCATGCACAAAGACCTGGTTACCTGGCACACGATTCCAATATGTTCATGTACACAGAGCTATCAACATGGCATAATAGTGCCACATTTAAATATGCCGAGTTCTAGCTCCATGGCAGATGAGTACAACGTGTCCTTATACTGAGAGATAGCTACATGGAGAGAATTCCAATGTGTCCATATATAGAGTACTAGCTACATGGCAGATGAGTCCAACATGTCCATATATTGATATTTACCTTCATGGCAGATGAGTTCAACATGTGTATATATAGAGGAGTAGCTACAAGGCAGATGATTCCAACATGTTCATGCAGAGAGAGCTCCCTACAATGCTGATGAGATCAACATATCCATACACAGAGATCTAGCTACATGGCAGACGCATCCAATATGTCCATGTACACAGAGCTAGCAACACAGCAGAGTAGTGCCACATTTCCATATACAGAGATCTAGCTCCATGGCAGATGAGTCCAACATGTCCATATACTGAGAGCTAGATTCATGGTAGATGGGTCTAAGATGTCCATATACTGAGACTTAGCTACATGGCTGATGAGTCCAACATGTCCATTTATTGAGATTAGCTACATGAAAGATGAGTCCAACATGTGTATGTATAGAGGACTAGCTACAAGGCAGAGGAGTCTTGTTCCTGCAGAGAGGAGCTGGCTTCATGGGTGATGAGTCCAACATATGCATATACAGAGATCTAACTATATGGCACACAAGTCCAAAATGTTCATATACAGAGAGCTCCCTACATGGTGGATCAGTCCAACATATCCATTCAAAGATAGGTACCATCGAGTCGAAACTGACTCATAGAGACCCCATTCACAGCAGATGAGTCCAATATGTCCATATACAGGGAGCTAGCTACATGGCAGAGTTGTGCAATATTTCAATACAGAGAGTTCTGGATACAATGCAGATTAGTCTAACGTATCCATATACAGAGAGCTAGCTACATGTCAGACAGAGTACTGCAACATTTAATATACAGAGTTCTAGCTACATTGCAGATGACTATAACGTGTGAATATACTGAGACCTAACTACATGGAAGATATGTACGACATGTCCATATATAGAGAGCTAGCTACATGGCAGAGAAGTGCAAAATTCCATATACAGAGTTCAAGCTACATGGCAGAAGAGTCCAACATGTCCATATAGTGAAAGTTAGCTAGATGGCAGATGAGTCCAGCATGTGTATATTTAGAGGACTAGCTACAAGGTAGATGAGTCCAACATGTTCATACAGAGAGAGCTAGCTGCATAGCTGACGAGTCCAAAATGTCCATATACAGAGAGCTAGCTACATGGCAGACAAATAAAAAATGTTCATCTACAGAGAGCTACCTATATGGCAGATCAATCCAACATCTCCATGTAAAAAAAAAATAACTACATGGTAGTGTAGTGCAACATTTCTATATACAG
>NW_006409004.1:532681-533663 GCF_000296735.1 Chrysochloris asiatica | reverse complement strand
AGTCCAACATGTCCATATACTGAGTATTAGCTACATGGCAGATGAGTTCAACATGTGTATATATAGAGGACTAACTACAAGGCAATTGAGCCCAACATGTTCATGCAGAGAGCTGACTACAGGGCTGATGAGTGGAACAAATCCATATACAGAGATCTAGTTACATAGCAGACAACTCCAACATGTTCATATAGAGAGAGCTACCTAAATGGCAGATCAGTCCAATATATCCTTGCACAGAGAGCTTGTTACAAGACAGACAAGTCCAATATGTCCATATACACAGAGCTACCAACACGGCAGAGTAGTGCCACATTTTAATATACAGAGTTCTAGCTCCATGGCATATGAGTTCAACGTGTCCATATACTGAGAGCTAGCTAAATGGCAGAGAAGTAAAACTTGTCCATATACAGAGTACATGTTGGAGGAGTCCAACATGTCCATATACTGAGATTTAGCTACATGGTAGATGAGTCCAACATGTGTTTATATAAAGGACTAGCTACAAGGAAGATGAGTACAACAAGTTCATGCAAAGAGAGATGGCTACATGACTGATGAGTCGAACATATCCATACACAGAGATCTAGCTACATGGCAGACAAGTCCAATATGTTCAGATACAGAGAGCTACCTAAATGGCAGATCCGTCCAACAAATCCTGGCACAGAAAGCTAGCTACCTGGCAGACGAGTTAAAAATGTCTACATACAGAGTGCTAACTACATGGAAGAGTAGTGCAACATTTCCATATACAGGGTTCTAGCTACATGACAGATGTGTCCAACATATTCATACACTGGGAATTAGCTACATGGCAGATGAGTTCAAAATGTGTATATTTAGAGGGCTAGCTATATGGCAGAGATGTCCAGTATCTTCATATATATAGAATATCTACATAGCAGATCAGTCCAAAGTATCCAGTTACAGAAAGCAAGCTACATGTCAAATGAGTCCAAAATGTCCATATACAGAG
>NW_006409004.1:528956-532461 GCF_000296735.1 Chrysochloris asiatica | reverse complement strand
TATACTGAGAGTTAGCTACATGGCAGATGAGTCCAACATGTGTATATTTAGAGAGCTCGTAACAAGGCAGAAGAATCCAACATGTTCATACACACACAACTGGCTACATGGCTAATAACTCCAACATGTGCATATACGGAGAGATAGCTAAATGGCAGACAAATCCAATATGTTCATGTTCAGAGAGATACCTATATGGCAGATCAGTCCAACATACCCATGTACACTGAACTAGCTACATGTCAGAGTAGTACAACATTTCCATATACAGAGGTCTCACTCCACGGCAGATGAGTTCAACATATCCATATACAGAGAGCTAGCTGCATGTCAGATGAGTCCAAAGTGTCCATATACTGAGATCAAGCTACATGGTAGAGTAGTCCAAAAGGTCCATATATAGAGTACGAGCTGCATGGCAGATGAGTCCAACATGTCCATATACTGAGAGTTAGGTACATTGCAGATGAGTGCAACATGTGTACATATAGAGGACTAGCTACAAGGAAAATAAGTTCAACATGTTCATACAGTGAGAGCTAGCTACATGGCTGATGAGTCCAACATATCCAAATACAGAGAGCTAGCTATATGCCAGACAAGTCCAATATGTTCATATACAGAGAGCTACTTACATGACAGATCAGTCAAACTTATCCAGGCACAGAGAGAAAGCTACATGGCAGATGAGTCCAAAATTTCCATAGAGAGAGAACTAGCTACATGGCAGAGTAGTCCAACATTTTCATATACAGAGTTCTAGCTACATGGCAGATGACTCCAACAATTCCATATACTGAGAGTTAGCTACATGGCAGATGAGTCCAGCATGTGTATATATAGAGGACTAGCTACAAGGCAGATGAGTTCAATATGTTCATACAGAGAGACATGGCTACATGTCGGATTAATCCAACCTGTGTATATATAGATGAGTAGCTACGAGGCAGATGAGTCCAACATGTTCATACAGAGAGAACTAGCTGCATGGTTGATGAGTCCAACATGTTCATTTACAGAGAGCTAGCTATATGGCAGATAAGTCCAATATGTTCGTATACAGAGAGGTAACTACATGGCAGATCAATCCAATATATCCATGCACAGAGACCTAGTTACATGGCAGATGATTCCAAAATGTCCATATACAGAGAGGTTGCTGCATGGCAGAGTCGATATACAGAGCACTATTTACATGGCAGATGTGTCCAACATGTCCATATACTGAGAGTTAGCTATATGGCAGATGAGCCCAACATGTGTATATTCAGAGGACTAGCTACAAGGCAGATGAATCCACTATGTTCATACAGAGGGCTGGCTACATGGCTGATGAGTCTAACATGTGTATATACAGAGGACTAGCTAGAAGGCAGAGGAGTCCAACATGTTCATTTAGAGAGAGCTGGCTACATGGCTGATGAGTCCCACATGTCGGTATACAGAGAGTTAGCTACATGGCAGAAAAGTCCAATATGCTTATATACAGAGAGCTACTTACATGGCAGATCAGTACAACATATCCATGCACAGAGAGCTAGCTACATGGCAGATGAGTCCAAAATATCCAAATACAGATAACGAGCTACATGGCAGTATAGTGCCAAATTTCCATATACAGATTTCTAGCTACATGGAATATGACTCCAACTTGTCCATATACTGAAAGCAGGCTACACAGCAGAGTAGTCAAGTATGTCCTTATACAGAATACTAGCTACATGGCAGACGAGTCCAACATGTCCATATACTGAGAGTTAGCTACGTGGCAGATGAATCCAATATGTGTATAATTAAAGTGCGAGCTACAAGGCAGATGAATTCAACATGTTCACACACAGAAAGATTGCTACATGGCTAATGAGTCAAACATGTGCATATACAGACTGCTAGCTACATGGCAGACAAGTCCTATATGTTATTATAAAGAGGGCTACCTTAATGCCAGATCATTCCAACATATCCATGCACAGAGAGCTACCTACATGGCAGATAAGTCCAAAATGTCCATATACAGAGAGCTAGCTGCATGGCAGAGTAGTACATCTATTCCACATACAGGGTTCGAGCTACATGGCAAATGAGTCCAACGTGTCCATATACTGAGAGCTAGCTACATGGCAGAGTAGTCCAATATGTCCATATACAGAGCACTGTCTACATGGCAGATGAGTCCAACTTGTCAATACACTGAGAGTTAGCTACATGGCAGATAAGTCCAACATGTGTATATTTTAGAGGACTAGCTATAAAGCAGATGAGTCCAATATGTTCATACAGAGAGAGGTGGCTACATGTCTGATGAGTACAACATGTGTTTATATAGAGGACTAGCTAAAAGGAAGATGAGTCCAAAATGTCCATTTTCATTTTACATATCCATTTACAGATAGCTAGCTACATGGAAAACGAATCCAAAATGTCCATATCCAGAGAGTTAGCTACATCACAGAGTAGTGCAACATTTCCATATACAGAATTCTAGCTACATGGATGATGAGTCCAACATGTCCATATACTGTGAGTAAGCTACATGTCAAAGTAGTGCAACATTTCCATATACAGAGTTCTAGCTACATGGCAGATGAGTCCAACATGTGTATATTTAGAGGTCAAGCTACATGGGTGAGAAGTCTAATATCTTCATATACATAGAAAAACAATATAGCAGATCAGTCCAACATATTGATGTACAGAGAGCGAGCTACATGTCAAATGAGTCCAAAAGGTCCATATAAAGACAGACAGCTTCATGGAAGAGTAATGCAACATTTCCATATTTAGTGTTCTAGCTACATGTCAGATGAGTCCAATGTGTCCATATAGAGAGAGCTAGCTACATGGCAGTGTAGTGCAACATATTAATATACAGAGTTCTAGCTAAATGGTAGATGAGTGCAACATGTCTGTATACTGAGAGTTATCTACATTGCAGAATAGTGCAACGTTTCCATATACAGAGTTTTAGCTACATGGCAGATGAGTCTAACATATCCATGTACAGAGAGGTAGCTACATGGCAGATGAGCCCAAAATGTCGATATATAGAGAGGTAGCTACTTGGCTGAGTAATGCATCATTTCCATATACAGAGTTAGAGCTACATGGCAGATGAGTCCAACGTGTCCATATACTGAAATCTAGCTATATGGCAGAGTAGTCCAACACGTCTTTATACTGAGTACTAGCTACATGGTAGATGAGTCCAACATGTCCCAATACAGGGAGTTACCTACATGGCTGATGAGTCCAACATGTGTATATTTGAAAGCTCATAATAATGCAGATGAACCCAAGATGTTCATACACAGACAGCAGGCTACATGGATGATGAGTCCAACATGTCCATATACTGAGAGATAGCTACATGGCAGATCAGTCCAATATATCCATGTACAGAGAGCTATCTATATGGCAGATGATTCCAACGTGTCCACATACAGAGAGCTAGCTACATGGCAGAGTAGTGCAACATTTCCATATACAGAGTTCTAGCTACATGGCA
>NW_006409004.1:524993-528856 GCF_000296735.1 Chrysochloris asiatica | reverse complement strand
AGTAGTGCAACATTTCCATATACAGAGTTCTAGCTACATGGCAGGTGTTTATAAGGTGTCTATATACAGAGAGCTAGCTACATGGCAGATGAGTCCACCATGTCCATATACAGAGTTCTAGCTTCATGAAAGATGAGTCCAACATGTCCATATATTGAGAGCTAGCTGCATGGCAGAGTAGTTGAACATGTCCATATACAGAGTACTACCTACATGGCAGATGAGTCCAACATGGCCATATACTGAGAGATAGCTTTATGGCAGATGAGTCCAACATGTGTACATATAGAGTACTATCACCAAGGCAGATGAGTCCAATACGTGCACATATAGAGTACTATCACCAAGGCAGATGATTCAAACATGTTCATACAGAGAGAGATGGCTACATGGCTAATGAGTCCAACATGTGTATATAGAGAGGACTAGATACAAGGCAGAGGATTTCAACGTGTTCATGCAGAGAGAACTGACTACATGGCTGATGATCCCAACATATCCACATACAGAGATCTAGCTACGTGGCAGACAAGTCCAATATGTTCATATATAGAGAGCTACATACATGGCAAATCAGTCCTTCATATCCATGCACAGAGCTCGATACATGACGGACAAATCCAATATGTCCAAATACACAGAGCTAGCAACATGGCTTTTTAGTGCCACATTTCCATATACAGAGTTCTGGCTCCATGGCACATGATTCCAGAGTGTCCATACAATAAGATCTAGTTACACGGCAGAAAAGTCCAACCTGTTAATATACAGAGTAATAGCTGCGTGGCAGATGAGTTCAACATGTCCATATACTGAGATTTAGCTACATGGCAGATGACTCCAACATGTATATGTAGAGAGGACTAGCTACAAGGCCCATGATTCCAACATGTTCATGCAGAGAGAGCTGGCTACATTGCTGATGAGTCCAACATATCCATAGACAGAGATGTAGCTACATGGCAGACAAGTCCAACATGTTCATATACAGAGAGCTACCTACATTGCAGATCAGTCCAACATATCCATGTACAGAGAGCTAGCTACATGACAGACAAGTCCATTATGTCCATATACAGAGAGCTAGAAACACGGAAGAATAGTGCCATATTCCCATATACAGAGTTCTAACTCAAAGGCAGATGACTCAAACGTGTGCATATATGAGAAATAGATACATGTCAGAGTAGTCCAACATGTCCATATAAAGTGTACTAGCTATATGGCAAATGAGTCCAACATGTCCATATACTGAGAGTTAGCTACATGTCCTATGAGTCCAACATGTGTATATATAGAGGACTAGCTTCAAGGCAGATGAGTCCAACATGTTCATACACAGAGAGCTGGCTACATGTCTGAGTGCTCCAACATTTAATATACAGAGAGCTAGCTGCATGGCAGACAAGTCCAATATGTTCATATACAGAGATGTACCTACATGGTAGATCAGTCCAACATATCCATGCACAGAGAGCTACCTATATGGCAGACAAGTCCAAAATGTCCATATACAGAGACTAGCTACAGGTAAGATTAGTGCAATATTTCCATATACACAGTTCTAGCTACATGACAGATGAGTCCAACGTGTCCATATATTGAGAGCTAACTGCATGGTATAGAAGTCTTACATGTCCATATACACAGTACTATCTACATGGCAGATGAGTCCAACATGACCATATACTGAGATTTAGTTACATGGCAGATAAGTCCAACATGAGTATACTTACAGAGCTAGCTAAAAGGCAGATGAGCCCAACATGTTTGCATACAGAGAGCTTGATACATGGCTAATGGTTCCAACCTGTCCATATAGAGAGAGCAAGCTACATGTCAGAGTAGTGCAACATTTCGATATAGCGAGGGAAAGATACATGGCAGATAACTCCAACGTGTTCATATACAGAGAGCTAGCTACATGGCAAAGTAGCCCAACATATCTTTATACAGAGTACTAGTTACAAGGCAGATGTGTCAAAAATGACCATATACTCAGAGTTAGATACCTGGCAGATGAATCCAACATGTGTACATTTAGACGGTTAGCTACATGGCAGAGTAGTGCAACATTTCCATATACAGAGCTCTAGCTACATGGCCCATGAATTCAACTGGTCCTTATACTGAGAGGTAGCTACATGGCAGATGAATCCAACATGTTCATATACAGATAAATAGTTACATGGCAGATGATATCAACGTGTCCATATACTGAGAGCTAGCTACATGGCAGAGTAGTTCAACATGTCCATATACTGATACTTATCTACATGGCAAATGAATCCAACATGTCCATATACAAAGATCTAAACACATGGCAGACCCGTCCAATATATTCATGAACAGAGAACTACCTAAATGGCAGATCAGTCCAACATATCCATGTACACAAAGCTAGCAACATGGCAGAGTGGTGCAACGTTTCCATATACAGAGTTCTAGCTACATGGCATATGAGTCCAAAGTGTCCATATACAGAGTGCTAGCTACATGGCAGAGTAGTGCAACATTTCCATATAGTGATGAAAAGCTACATGGCAGATAACTCCAACGTGTCCATATACAGAGAGCTAGATACATGGCAGAGTAGTGCAACATTTCCATATACAGAGATATAGCTAGATGGCAGATGACTAAAACATGTCCATATGCTGAGAGCTAGCTACCTGGCAGATGAGTCCAACATGTGTATATTTAGAGGGTTAGCTACAAGGCAGAGTAGTGCAACATTTCCATATACAGAGTTCTAGCTACATGGCCCATGATTCCAATGGGTCCATATACTGAGAGAAAGCTATATGGCAGATCAGTCCAACTTGTCCATATACAGAGAGCTAGCTACATGGTAGAGCACTGAAACATGTCCATATACAGAGTTCCAGCAACATGGCAGATGAGTCCTACGTATCCATACATTGAGAGGTTGCTACATGGCAGATGATTCCATCATATGTATATATAGAGGACTAGCTACAAGGCAGATGAGTCCAACATGTTCATACACAGAAAGGTTGTTATATGGCTGACGAGTCCAGTATATTCATATATACAGAGCTAACTACATAGCAGATCAGTCCAACATATCCTTGGACACAGAGATATCTACATGGCAGATGAGTCCAAAATGTCCATATACTGAGAGCTAGCTAAATGGCAGAGTAGTGCAATATGTCCCTATACAGAGTTTTAGCTACATGGCAGACAAGTCCAATATGTACATATACAGAGAGCTAGTTACATGGCAGAGTAGTGCAACATTTCCATAAACAGAGTTCTAGCTACATGTCAGATGAATCCAACGTGTCCATATAGAGAGAGCTAGCTACATGGCAGAGAAGTGCAACATTTCCATATACAGAATTCAAGCTACATGGCAGATGAGTCCAACGTGTCCCCATACAGAGAGCTAGCTACATGGCAGAGTAGTGCAACATTTCTATATACAGAGTTCTAGCTATATGGCAGAAGATTCCAACGTGTCCATATACTGAGAGCTAGATACATGGCAGAGTAGTCCAACATGTCCATACACAGAATACTAGCTTCATGACAGATGAATCCAACATGTCCATATGCTGAGAGTTAGCTACGTGTCAGATGATTCCAAGTTGGGTATATTTAGAGGGCTAACTACATGGCAGAGAAGTCCAATATATTCATATACAGAGAGCTACCTACATAGCAGATCAGTCAAACATACCCATGTACAGAGAGCTAACTACATAGCAGACAATTCCAAAATGTCCTTATACAGAGAGCTAGCTACATGGCAGAATAGTGCATCATGTCCATACACAGAGTTCTAGCTACATGGCCGATGAGTCCATTGTATCCATGTATTGAGAGCTAGCTACATG
>NW_006409004.1:521038-524208 GCF_000296735.1 Chrysochloris asiatica | reverse complement strand
TAGCTACAAGGCAGATGAGTCCAACAGGTTCATATATAGAAAGCTGTGTATATAGCTGATGAGTCCAATATGTTCATATATAGAGAGCTACCTACATGGCAGATCAGTCCAACATATCCATGTACAGAGAGATAGCTACATGGCAGACAAGTTCAAAATGTCCAAATACAGAAAGCTATCTACATGGCAGAGTAGTGCAACATTTCCATATACAGAATTCTAGCTACATGTCAGATGAGTCAAACATGTCCATATACTGAGAGCTAGCTACTTGTCAGACAAGTTCAATATGTTCATATATAGAGAGCTACCTACATGGCAGATCAGTCCAACTTATCCATGTACAAAGAGATTGCTACATGACAGATAAGTCAAAAATGTCCATATACAGAGAGCTATCTACATGTCAGAGTAGTGCAATAAGTCCCTAAACAAAGTTTTAGCTACATAGCATATGATTCCAATCTGTCCATACACAGAGAGCTAGCTACTTGGCAGAATAGTGCATCATTTCCATATACAGTGTTCTAGCTACATGTCAGATGAGACCAACGTGTCCTTATACAGAGCGCTAGCTGTATGTCAGAGTAGTGCAACATTTCCATATACAGAGTTCTAGCTACGTGGCAGATGAGTCCCACATGTGTATATTTAAAGGGCTCGCTACAACACAGATGAGTCCAACATGATCATGCACAGAGAGCTGGCTACATGGCTGATGAATCCAACATGTCCATATACTGAGAGCTTGCTGCATGTCACACAATTCCAATAGGTTCATATACACAGAGCTACCTACATGGCAGATCAGTCCAACATATCCATTCACAAAGAGTAGTGACAAGTCAGATTAGTCCAATATGTCCATATACAGAGATCTAGCTACATGGCAGAGTAGTGCAACATGTCCATATATAGAGTTCTAGCTACATGGCAGATGAATCCATTGTATCCATGTTGAGAGCTAGCTTCATGGCAGAGTAGTCCAACATGTCCATAAACAGTGTACTAGCTACATAGCAGATGAGTCCAACATGTCCATGTACTGAGAGCTAGCTACATGGCAGATGAGTCCAACATATTCATATAGAGAGGACTACTTACAAGGCAGATGAGTCCAACATGTTCATACACAAAGAGCTGACTACATGGCTAATAGGTCCAACAAGTCCATATCCTGAATACTAACTACATGGCATACAAGTCCAATATGTTCATATACAGACAGCGACCTACACAGCTCATCAGTCCAACATTTCCATATACTGAGAGTTTGCTACGTGTCAGATGAGTCCAACATGTGTATATTTAGTGGGCTAACTACAAAGCAGTTGAGTGCTACATATTCATACACAGAGAGCTGACTACATGGCTGATGAGTCCAACAGGTCTCTATATATCTATACTCAGATCTAGATATATGGCAGACATGTCCAAGATGTTCATATACAGAGAGCTACCTATACAGCAGATCGGTCCAACATATCCATGTACAGAGAGCAAGCTACATGGTAGATGAGTCTAACATGTCCATATACAGAAAGCTAGCTACATGACAGAGTAGTGCAACATTGCCATATACAGAGTTCTAGCTACATGCCAGATATGTTCAACGTGTCCATATACAGAGAGCAAGGGAAATGGCAGAGTAGTGTAGCATTTCCATATACAGAGTTCTAGCTACATGGCAGATGATGCCAATGTGTTCATATAGAGAGAGGTAGCTACATGGCGGAATAGTACAACATTTCCACATACAGAGTTCTAGCTACATGGCAGATGAATCCAACCTGTCCATATACTGAGAGCTAGCTAAATTTCAGATGAGTCCAATTTTTCCATATACAGAGAGCTAGCTACATGGCAGAGTAGTGCAACATTTCCATATACGGAGTTCTAGCTATATGGCAGATGATTCCAATGTGTTCACATACTGAGAGCTAGCTATATGTCAAAGTAGTCCAACATCTCCATATACAGAGTACTAGCTTCATGGCAGATGAGTCCAACATGTCCATATACTGAGAGTTAGCTACGTGTCAGAGGAGTCCAATATGTGTATATTTAAGGGGTAGCTACATGGCAGAGAAGTCCAATATATTCATATACAGAGAGCTACCTACATAGCAGATCACTCCAACATATCCTTGTACAGAGAGCTGGCTACATGGCAGACAAATACAATATGTTCATATACAGAGAGCTAACTAAATGGCATATGAGTCCAACATATCCATGCACAGAGAGCTAGCTTCATGCCATAGGAGTACAAAATATCCATATACAGAGAGTTAACTAAATGGCAGAGTAGTGAAACATTTCCATATATGGAGATTGAGCTCCATGGAAAATGGTCCAAAGTGTCCATATACTGAGAGCTAGCTACATGGCAGAGAGTCCAACATATCCATATACAGAGTACTAGCTACATGACAGATGAGTCCAACATGGGCATATACTGAGAGTTACCTTCATTGCAGATGAGTCCAACATGTGTATATATAGAGTAGTATCACCAAGGCTGATGAGTCCATCAAGTTCAAAGAGAGAGAGATTGCTACATATCTAATGAGTCCAACATGTCCATATGCAGACAGCTAGCTACATGGTAGACAAGTCCAATATTTTCTTATACTAAGAACTAGCTACATGACAGAGTAGTGCATCATTATCATATACAGAGTTTTAGCTACATGGCAGATGAGTCCAACTTGTCCATATACTGAGAGCTAGCTACATGGCAGATGAATCCAACATGTCCATATACAGAGTACTAGATACATAGCAGATGAGTCCAACATGTCCATATAATGAGAGTAAGCTACATGGCAGATGTGTCCAACATGTGTATATATAAACGACTAGCTACAAGGCAGATTAGTCCGACATGTTCATCCAGAAAGAGCTGGCTACATGGATGATGAGTCCAACATGTTCATACACAGAGAGCTAGCTATATGGCAGAAAAGTTCAATATGTTCAAATACAGAAAGCTACCTACATGGCAGATCAGTCCAACATATCCATGCACGGAGAGCTAGGTACATGGCAGACGAGTACATGCAACATTTCCAAAAACAGTGTTCTAGCTATATGACCAACATGTCCATATACTGAGAGTTAGCTACATGGCAGATGAATTCAAGATGTTCATATACTGAGATTTAGCT
>NW_006409004.1:517409-519988 GCF_000296735.1 Chrysochloris asiatica | reverse complement strand
TCCATATACAGAGAGCTAAATAAATGGCAGACCCGTCCAATAAATTCATGTACAGAGAGCTACCTAAATGGCAGATCAGTCCAACATATCCATGTACACAAAGCTAGCTATATGGCACAGAGGTGCAACATTTCCATATACAGAGTTCTAGCTACATGGCAGATGAGCTAGCTACATGACAGAGTAGTGCAACATTTCCATATACCGAGGTCTAAGTACATGGAAGATAAGTCCAACGTGTCCATATACTGTAAACTGGCTACATGTCAGAGTAGTCCAACATGTCCATATACAGAATACTATCTTCATGGCAGATGAGTCAAGCATATCCATATACTGAGATTTAGCTACAAGGTAGGTGAGTCCAACATGTGTTTATAAAGAGGACTAGCTACAAGGCAGATGAGTCCAAACATGTTCATGCAGAGAGAGCTGGCTACATGGCGGATGAGTCCAACATATCCAAACACAGGAATCTAGATACATGGTAGACAAATCCAACATATTCATATAGAGAAAGCTACCTGCATGGCTGATCAGTCAACATATCCTTGCAAAGAGGACTAGCTACATGGCAGATGAGTCAAAAATGTCCATATGCAGAGTGCTAGCTACTTGGTAGAGTAGTGCAACATTTCCATATACAGAGATCTAGCTACATGGAAGATGAGTCCAAGGTGTCCATATATTGAGAGTTAACTACATGGCAGATGTGTCCAAATGTGTATATTTAGAGGTCCAGCTACAAGGCAGATGAGTCCAACATGATCATACACAAAGAGCTAGCTACATGGCTGATGAATTCAACATGTCCATATACTGTGAGCTAGCTACATGGCAGAGAAGTCCAAATGTTCATATACAGAGAGTTACCTGCATGGCAGAGCAGTCCAACATATCTTTGACCAGAGAGCTAGCTACATGGCAGATGAGTCCAAAATGTCCATACACAGAGTGCTAGCTACATGGCAGAGTAGTGCAATGTTTCAATATAAAGTTCTAGCTACATGGCAGATGAGTCCAAGGTGTCCATATATTGAGAGTTAGCTACATGGCAGACGTGTCCAAATGTGTATATTTAGAGGTCCATCTACAAGGCAGATGAGTCCAACATGTTCATACACAGAGAGCTAGCTACATGGCTGATGAATTCAACATGTTATTATACTGAGAGCTAGCTACATGGCAGAGTCGTGCAATGTTTCCATATACATAGTACTTGCTACATGGCAAATGAGTCCAACGTGTCCATATATAGTGAGATTTAGCTACATGGCAGATGAGTCCAACATGTCTATATATAGAGGACTAGCTACAAGGCAGATGAGTCCAATATGTTCATGCAGAGAGAACTGCCTACAAGGCTGATGAGTACAACATATCTATATAGAGAAATCTAGCTACATGGAAGAAAAGTCGAATATGTTCATGTACAGAGTGCTACCTACATGCCAGATCAGTCCAACATATCCATGCACAGAGAGCTAATTACATGGCAGACAAGTCCAAAATGTCCATATACAGAGAACTAGCGACATGGCAGAGTAGTGCAACATTTCCATATACAGAGTTCTAGTTATATGGCTGATGAGTTCAACGTGTCCATTTACTGAGACCTAGCTACATGGCATAGAAGTCCAACATGTACTTATACAGAGTACTAGGTACATTGCAGATGAGTCCAACATATCCATATACAGAGATATAGGTACATGACAGACAGGTCCAACATGTTCCTAAAAAGAGACCAATCTACACGGCAGATCAGTCCAACATATGAATGCTCAGAGAGCTAGCTACATGGCAGACAAGACCAATATGGCCATACACACAGAGCTAAAAACTTGGCAGAGTAGTACTACCACATTTACATATACACAGTTTTAGCGCCATGGCAGATGAGTCCAACGTGTCCATATATTGAGAGCTAAATACATAGCAGAGAAGTCAAACATGTTCATATACAGAGTACTAGCTACATGGCAGATGAGTCCAACATGTCCCTATATTGAGATTTAGCTACATGGCAGATGAGTCCAATATGTGTTTATATAGAGGACTTGCTACAAGGAATATGAGTCCAACATGTTCATGCAGAGAGAGTTGGCTATGTGGCTGTTGAGTCCAACATGTACATTTGCAGAGATACAGCTACATGGCAGACAAGTCCAACATGATCATAAAAAGAGAGCTACCTATGTTTCAGATCAGTACAACATATAAATGCTCAGAGAGCTAGCTACATGGCATACGAGACCAATATGTCCATATACACAGAGCTAAAAACACGGCAGAGTAGTACTGCATTTACATATCTACAGTTTTAGCTCCATGGTAGATGAGTCCAACATGTCCATATATTGAGACCTAACTACATGGCAGAAAAGTCCAACATGTCCATATACAGAGTACTAGCTACATGGCAGATGAGTCCAACATGTCCATATACAGATAACTAGCTACATGGCAGATGAGTCCAACATGTCCATATATTGAGATTAACTACATGGCAGATGAGTCCAACATGTGAATATATAGAGGACTAGCTACAAGGCACGTAGTGGTTACGAATCGGGCTG
>NW_006409004.1:512973-517309 GCF_000296735.1 Chrysochloris asiatica | reverse complement strand
CCGCGGGAGAAAGATGAGGCTTTCTACTCCCGTAAAGATTTACACCCTCAGAAACCCTGTACAGGGTCGCTATGGGTCGGACCCGACTCAACGGCACTTAACAACAACAACAACAACAGCTACAAGGAAGATGAGTCCAACATGCTCATGCAGACAGAGCTGGCTACGTGGCTGTTGAGACCAACATACCCATTTGCAGAGATATAGCTACATGGACAAATTCAACATGTTCATAAAAAGAGAGCTACCTACATGGCAGATCAATCCAACATATCTATGCACAGAGAGGTAGCTATATGGCAGACGAGGCCAATATGTCCATAAACATAGAGCTAGAAACACAGCAGAGTAGTGCCACATTTCCATATACAAAGATCTAGATCCAATGCAGATGAGTCCAACGTGTCCATATACTGAAAGCTAGCTACATGGCAGAGAGGTCCAACATGTCCATGTACAGAGTACTAGCTACATGGCAGATGTGTCAAACATGTACATATACTGAGATTTAGCTACATGTGTTTATATATAGGACTAACTACAAAGCATATGAGTGCAACTTGTTCATGCAGAGAGAACTGGCTACATGGCTGATGAGACCAACATATCCAAACACAGAGATCTAGCTACATGGCAGAAAAGTCCAATAAGTTCATATACAGAGAGCTACCTACATGTCAGATCGGTCCAACATATCCATGCACAGAGAGCTAGCGACTTGGCAGAGTAGTGCACAATTTCCATATAGAGAGTTCTAGATCCATGGCAGATGACTCCAAAGTGTCCATATACTGAGAGCTAGCGATTTGGCAGAGAAGATCAACATGTCCATACACAGAGTACTAGCTACATGCTAGTATGAGTCCAACATGTGTTTATAAAGAGAACTAGCTAAAAGGCAGATGAGTCCAACATGTGTTTATATATAGGACTAACTACAAAGCATATGAGTCCAACTTGTTCATGCAGAGAGAGCTGGCTACATGGCTGATGAGTCCAACATATCCATATACTGAGATCTAGCTACATGGCAGACAAGTCAAGCATGTTCATTTACAGTGAGCTACCTACATGGCAGATCATTCCAACATATCTATGCACAGAGAGTAGATACAAGGCAGACAAATTAAATATGTCCATATACAAAGAGCTAGTGCCACATTTCCATATACATAGACCTAGCTCCTTGGCAGATGAGCCCAATGTGTCCATATACTGAGAGCTATCTACATGGCAGAGAAGTCCAACGTATCCTTGCACAGAGAGTTAGCTACTTGGCAGACGAGTCCTAAATGTACATATACTGAGAGCTAGGTACATGGCAGAATAGTCCAACATGTCCATATACAGAGTACTAGTTACATGGCATATGAGTCCAACATGTCCATATACTGAGAGTTAGCTACATGGTAGAAGAATCCAACATGTGTATATATAGAGGACTAGCTGCAAGACACATGAGTCCAACATGTTCATACACAGAGAGCTGGCTACATGTCTGAGGAGTCCAACACTTCCATATACAGAGAGCTAGCTACATGGCAGACAAGTTCAATATGTCCATATTCAGAGAGCTAGCGACATGGCATAGTAGTGCGACATTTCCAAATACAGTGTTCTAGCTGCATGGCAGATGAGTCCAACGTGTCCATATACTGAGAGCTAGATGGCATAGAAGTCCAACGTGTCCTTATACAGTGTACTAGATACATGGCAGATGAGTCCAACATGTCCACATATTGAGATTTAGCTACATGGCAGATGAGTCCAACATGTGTTTATATACAGGACTAGCTACAAGGCAGATGAGTCCTACATGCTCATGCGAGAGAGCTGGCTTCATGGCTGATGAGTCCAACATATCCATACACAGAGATCTAGCTACATGTTAGACAAGTCCAATATATTAATATACAGAGAGCTACCTGCCTGGCAGATCAGTACAACATATCCTTGCTAAGAGAGCTAGCTACTAGGCAGACGAGTCCAAAATTGCAATATAAAGAGTACTAGATACCTGGCAGAGTAGTGCATCGTTTCCATAAACAGAGTTCTAACTACATGGCAAATGAGTCCAACGTCTCCATAAACTGAGAGTTAGCTACATGGCAGATGTGTCCAATTGTGTATATTTAGATGGCTAGCTAAATGGCAAATGAATACAACATGTTCATACGAAGTGAGCTAGCTACATGGCTGATGAATTCAACATGTCCATATAATGAGAGCTAGCTTCATGGCAGACAAGTGAAAATGTTCATATACAGAGAGCTAGCTACATGGCAGATCAGTCCAACATACCCCTACACAGAGAGCTTCCTACAAGGCAGACAAATCCAATATGTCCAAGTACAGAGAGCTAGTACCACGGCAGAGTAGTGCCACATTTCAATATACAGAATTCTACTTCCATGGCAGATGAGTCCATTGTGTCCATATACTGATAGCTTGCTACATGGCAGAGAAGTCCAACATGTCCATATTCCGAGTACTAGCTAAATGGCAGATGAGTCCAACATATCCATATACTGAAAGTTAGATACATGGCAGATATGTCCAAATGTTTATATTTAGAAGGCTTGCTACGAAGCAGATGTGTCTTTCATGTTCATACACAGAGAGCTAGCTACATGTCTGATGAATTCAACATGTCAATATACGGAGAGCTAGCTACATGGCACACAAGTCCAACATGTTCATATGCAGAGAGCTACCTACATGTCAAATCAGTCCAACATATCCAATATGTCCATATACACAGAGGTAGAAAACGTCAGAGTACTTCCACATTTCCATATACAAAGATCTAGCTCCAATGCAAATGCGTCCAACATGTTCATATACTGAGAGCTAGCTACATGGCAGAGTGGTCCAACATGTCCATATACAGAGAGCTAGCTACATGGCAGAGTAGTGCAACATTACCATATACAGAGTTCAAACCACATGGAAGATGAGTCCAACGTGTCCATGTACTGACAGCTAGCTACATGGCAGTGTAGTGCAACATGTCCACATACAGAGTACTATTGCATGGCAGATGAGTACAACATGTCCATATTCTGAGAGTTAGCTACATGGCAGATGAGTCCAACATGTGTATATATTCAGTTAGCTACAAGGCAGGTGAGTCCAACATGTTCATACAGAGAGAGGTGGCTACATGGCTAATGAGTCTAACCTGTATGTATACAGTGAGTTACCTACATGGCAGACAAGTCCAAAATGTTCTTATACAGAGAGCTATCTACATGGCTGATCAGTCCATCATATCCAAGCACAAATAGCTAGCTACATGGCAGACAAGACAAATATGTCCATATACAGAGAGCTAGCTACATGGCAGAGTAGTGCAACATTTGCATATACAGAGTTCAAGCCACATGGCAAATCATCCCAACGTGTCCATATACTGAGAGCTATCTTCATGGCACAATAGTGCAACATGTCCATATATGGAGTATTAGCTACATGGCAGATGAGTTCAACAGGTCCATATACTGAGAGTTAGCTACATGGCAGACAATGTTAATATGTTCAGATACAGAGAGATAACTACATGTCAGATCAGTCCAACATATCCATGTACAAGTAGCTAGCTACAAGGCAGACGATTCCAAAATATCCATATACAGAGAGCTAGCTACATGTCAGAGTAGGGCAACATTTCCATTTACAGAGTTCTAACTACATGGTAGATGAGTCCAATGTGTCTGTACACTGAGAGCTAGCTATATGGGAGATGAGCCCAACATGTGTATATATAGCGGACTATCTACAATGCAGATGAGTCCAACGTGTTCATACAGAGAGAGCTGGCTACATGGCAGGCAAGTCCAATATGTTTATATACAGAGAGCTATCTACATGACAGATCAGACCAACATATCCATGCACAGAGAGCTATCTACATGGCAGATGAGTCCAAAATATCCATATACATAGAGCTATCTGTATGACAGAGTAGTACAACATTTCCATGTACAGAGTTCTATTTACATGGCAGATGAGTCCAATGTGTCCATATACTGAGATATAGTTCCATGGTAGAGTAGTCCAACATGTCTACATGCAGAGTACTAGCTATATGGCAGATGAGTCCAACATGTCCATGCACTGAGAGTTATCTACATGGCAGATGTGTCCAAGATGTGCATATTTACAGAGCTAGCTACAACGCAGATGAGTTCAACATGTTCACACACAGAAAGCATGCTACATGGCTCATGAGTCCAACATGTCCATATACTGAGTGCTAAGTAGATGGCAGACACGTCCAATATGTTCATATACAGAGAGCTAGCTACAAGACAGATGAGTACAAAATGTCCATATA
>NW_006409004.1:504417-512519 GCF_000296735.1 Chrysochloris asiatica | reverse complement strand
TTGTCCATATACTGAGAGCTAGCTACATGGCAGATGAGTCCAACATGTCCATATACAGAGTACTAGCTACAAAGCAGATGAGTCCAACATGTCCATATAATGAGAGTAAGCTACATGGCAGATGTGTCCAACATATGTATATATAAATGACTAGCTAAAAGGCAGATTAGTCCAACATGTTCATACAGAGAGAGCTGCCTACATGACTGATGAATCCAACATGTTCATATACAGAGAGCTAGCTATATGGCAGAAAAGTCCAATATGTTTAAATACAGAGAGCTACCTACATGGCAGATCAGTCCAACATATCCATGCATGGAGAGCTAGGTACATGGCAGACGAGTACTTGCTACATTTCCAAAAACAGAGTTCTAGCTATATGGCCAACGTGTCCATATACTGAGAGTTAGCTACTGGAAGATGAATCCAATATGTACATATACTGAGATTTAGCTACATGGCTGATGAGTCCAACATATATATAGATTGAGGACTAGCTTCAAGGCAGATGAGTCCAACATGTTCATACAGAGAGAGCTGGGTACATTGCTGATGACTCCAACATGTCCATATACAAAGAGCTAGCTACATGATAGACAATTCCAATATGTTCATATACAGAGAGTTCCTTCATGTCAAATCAGTCCAACATGCCCATGCACAGAGTGTGAGCTACATGGAAGATGAGTCCAAAATGTCCGCATACAACAGCTAGCTACATGGGAGAGTAGTGCAACATTTCCATATATAGAGTTCAAGCTACACGGCAGATGAGCCCAATGTGTCCATAGATTGAAAGTTAGCAGAATAGTCCAACATGTCCATATACTGAGTGTTAGCTATATGTCAGATGAGTCCAACATATGTATATTTATAGGGAAAGAAACAAGGAAGAAGAGTGCAACATGTTCATACAAAGAGCTAGCTACATGTCAGTCTTCTCCAATATGTTCATGTACAGTAAGCTAACTACATGGCAGTTCACTCTAACATATCGATGCACAGAGAGCTAGCTACTTGGTAGACGAGTCCAAAATGTCCATATACAGAGAGCTAGATTGATGGCAGAGTTGTGCAAGAATTCCATGTACAGAATTCTAGCTATATGGATGATGATTCCAACGAGTCCACATACTGAGAGCTAGCTTCATGGCAGATGAGTCCAACTTGTCGATATACTGAGAGTTAACTACGTGTCAGATGAGTCCAACATGTATATATTTCAAGGGCTAGCTACATGGCAGAGATGTCCAATATATTCATATACACAGAGCTACCTACATAGGAGATCAGTCCAAGATATCCATGTACAGGGAGCTAGCTACATGGCAGACTATTCCAAAAAGTCCATATACAGAGAGCTAGCTACATGGCAGAGTTGTGCAACATTTCAATACACAGAGTTCTAGCTACATGGCTGATTAGTCCAATGTATCCATATACAGAGAGCTAGCGACATGGCAGACAAGTCAAATATGTTCATATACAGAGAGCTACCTAAATGGTATATCAGTCCAACATATCCATGCATGGAGAGCTAGCTTCATGGCAGAGAAGTACAAAATATCCATATACAGAGAGTTAGCTAAATGGCAAAGTAGTGCAACATGACCATATACAGAGTACTAGCTACATGGCAGATGAGTCCAACATGGGCATATTCTGAGAGTTACCTTAATGGAAGATGAGTCCAACATGTGTATATATAGAGTACTATCACCAAGGCATATGAGTCCAACATGTTCAAACAGAGAGAGATGGCAACATGGCTAATGAGTCCAACATGTCCATATACAGAGAGCTAGCTATATGGCAGACAAGTCCAATATGTTCAAATACAGAGAGCTACCTACATAGTAGATCAGTCTAACATATCCATGCATGGAAAGATAGGTACATGGCAGACGAGTACATGCAACATTTCCAAAAACAGAGTTCTAGCTATATGGCCAACATGTCCATATAGTGAAGTTAGCTACATGGCAGATGAATCCAATATGTCCATATACAGAGAGTTAGCGACATGGCAGATGAGTCCTACTTGTATATAGAGAGAAGACTAGCTACAAGGCAGATGAATCCAACATGTTCATACAGAGAGAGCTGAGTAAATGGCTTATGACTCCAACATGTCCATATACAGAGAGCTAGCTACATGACAGACAATTCCAATATGTGCATATACAGAGAGTACCTACATGGCAAATCAGTCCAACATACCCATGCACAGAGAGTGAGTTACATGGCAGATAAGTCCAAAATGTCCATATACAGCAGCTAGCTACATGGTAGAATCGTGCAACATTTCCATATACAGAGTTCAAACTACATGACAGATGAGTCTAACGTGTCCATATATTGAGAGTTAGCTACATAGCAGAGTAGTCCAACATGTCCATATACAGAATACTAGCTACATAGCAAATGAGTCCAACATGTCCATATACTGAGAGTTAGCTATATGCCAGATGAGTCCAACATGTATATATTTATAGGGAAAGATACAAGGCAGATGTGTGCAACATGTCCATATACAGAGAGCTAGCTACATGGCAGTCTTCTCCAATATGTTCATGTACAGGGAGCTACGTACATGGCAGATCACTCTAACATATCCATGCACAGAGAGCTAGCTACTTGGTAGACGAGTCCAAAATGTCCATATACAGAGAGCTAGCTTGATGGCAGAGTATTGCAACATTTCCAAATGCAGAGTTCTAGCTACATGGCAGATGAGTCCAAAGTGTCCATATACTGAGAGCTAGCTTCGTGGTAGATTAGTGCAACATTTCCATATACAGAGTTCTAGCTACGTGGCAGATGAGTTCAACATGTGTATATTTAGGGGGCTTGATACAAGGCAGAAGAGTCCAACTTGTTCATTCACAGAGAGCTGGCTACATGGCTGATGAGTCCAACATGTCCATATATTGAAAGCATGCTACATGACAAAAAATTCCAATATGTTCATATACAGAGAACTACCTACATAACAGATCATATCAACATATCCATGCAGAGAGAGCTAACTACAAGGCAGATGAGTCCAAAATGTTCATATACAAAGATCTAGCTACATGGCAGTCTTCTACAATATGTTCATGTACAGAGAGCTACTTGCATGGCAGATCACTCTACCATATCCATGTACTGAGAGCTAGCTACTTGGTAGACGAGTCCAAAATGCCCATATATAGAGAGCTAGCTTGAGGGCAGAGAAGTGCAATATTTCCATATACAGAGTTCTAACTATATGGCAGATGATTCCAATGAGTCCATATACTGAGAGCAAGCTTCATGGCAGAGTAGTCCAACATGTCCATATACTGAGTACTAGCTTCATGGAAGATGAGTCCAACTTGTCCATATCCTGAGAGTTAGCTACGTGTCAGATGAGTCCAACATGTGTATATTTCAAGGGCTAGCTATATGGCAGAGATGTCCAATATATTCATATACAGAGCTACCTACATAACAGATCAGTCCAACATACCCATGTACAGAGAGCTAGCTACATGGCAGACGATTCCAAAATGTCTATACACAGAGAGCTAGCTACATGGCAGATTTGTGCAACATTTCCATACACAGAGTTCTAGCTACATGGCTGATGAGTCCAATATGTCCATATACAGAGAGCAACTACATGGCAGACAAGTCCAATATGTCCATATACATTGAGCTACCTAAATGGCAGATCAGTCCAAAATATCCATGCACAGAGAGCTAGCTTCATGGTAGAGGAGTACAAAATATCCATACACAGAGAGTTAGCTAAATGGCAGAATAATGAAACATTTCCATATACGGAGATTTAGCTCCATGGAAAACAGTCCAAACTGTCCATATACTGAGAGATAGCTACATGGCAGAGTAGTCCAACATGTCCATATAGAGAATACTAGCTACATGGCAGATGAGATGAACATGTCCATATAGTGAGAGGAGTAGCTAAATGGCAGATGAGTCCAACATGTGCATACATAGGGGCTAGCAACAAGGCAGATAAATACAACATGTTTATACAGAGAGAGCTGGGTACATGGCAGAGTAGTCCAACATGTCCATATACAGAGTACTAGCTATATGACAGACAAGTCCAATATGTTCATATAACGAGATGTACCTACATGGCAGAGCATTCCAACATATCCATGCACAGAGAGATAGCTGCATGGCAGACAACTACAAAATGCCCATGAAGAGATGTAGCTACATGGCAGAGTTGTGCAACATTTCCATATACAGAGTTCTAGCTACATGGAAGAGTAGTCCAACATGTCCATATACTGAGTACTTTGCTACATGGCAGATGTGTCCAACATGTCCATATACTGAGGGTTAGCTACAGTGCAGATAAGCCCAGCATGTGTATAGTTAGAGGGCAAGCTACAAGTAAGATGAGTCCAAAATGTTCATACACAGAGAACTGGCTACATGTCTGATGACTCCAACGTGTGGATATACTGAGAATTACCTACATGTCAGAGAAGTCCCATAAGTTTATAAACAGAGAGATACCTACATGGTAGATAACACCAACACATCCATGCACAGAGAGCTAGCTAAATGGCAGACAAGGATAACATGTCCATATACAGAGAATTAGCTACATAGTGGAGTTGTGTAGCATTTCCATATACAGAGTACTGGCTACATGGCACAAGAGTCCAATGTGTCCATATACTGAGAGCTAGATACATGACAGAGTAGTGTAACATTTCCATGTACAAAGTTCTAGCTACATGGCAAATGAGTCCAACATGTTTATACATAGAGGATTAGCTACAAGGCAGATGAATCCAACATGTTCATACAGAGAGAGCTGGCTACATGTCTGATGCATCCAACATGTCCATATACAGAGAGTTAGCTACATCAAAGAGAACTCCAATATGTTCATATATAGAGAGCTAGCTACATGGCAGATCAGTCCAACATATTCATGCACAGACAAATCCAAAATGTCCATATACACATTACTACCAATATGGCAAAGTAGTGCAACATTTCCTTATACAGAGTTGTAGTCGCATGGCAGATGAGTACAAGGTGCCCATCCATATACTGAGTGCTAGCTTCATGGAACAGTAGTCCAACATGTCCATATACAGAGTCCTAGCTACATGGCAGATGAGTCCAACATGTCCATATAAAGAGGACTAGCTACATTGCAGATGAGTCTAACATGTCCATATACTGAGAGCTAGGTACATGACAGACAAGTCCAACATGTGTATATAGAGAGGACTAGCTACCTACATGGCAGAGTAGTGCAATATTTCCATAAACAGAGTTTTAGCCCCATGGCAGATGAGTCCAAGGTGTCCATATTCTGAGTGCTAGCTTCATGGCACAGTAGTCTAACATGTTCATTTATGGAGTACTAGCTACATGGAAGATGAGTCCAACATGTCCATATACTGAGAGTTAGTTATATGCCAGATGAGTCCAACATGTTTATATATAGAAGACTAGCTACAAGGAAGATGATTCCAACATGTACATACAGAGAAAGCTGGTTCTAGGGCTGATGAGTCCAACATGTCCATATAGAGAGAGCTAGGTACATGGCAGACAAGTCCAATATGTTCATATACAGAGAGCTACCTACATGGCAGATCAGTCCAACATATCCATGCACATAGACCTTGCTACATGGCAGATGAGTTCAAAAAATCCATATACACACAGAAACCAAAATGGCTGAGTAGTGGAACATTTCCATATATAGAGTTCTAGCTACATGGCAGATGAGTCCAACATATTCATATACTGAGAGTTAGCTACATGGCAGATAAGTCCATCATGTGTATTTATAGAGTACTAGCGACAATGCAGATGAGTCCAAAATGTTCATACAGAGAGAGCTGGCTACATGACTGATGAATACCACAGGTCCATATACAGAGAGCTAGCTACATGGCAGACAAATCCAACATTTCCATATACAGAGAGCTAGCTACATGGCAGAGTAGTCCAACATGTCCATATACTGAGAGTTAGCTACATGACAGATGAGTGCAACATGTGTATATATAGAGAACTAGCTACAAGTCAGATGAGTTCTACATATTCATACAGAGCGTGCAGTCTACATGGTGGATGAGTCCAACATATCCATATAATGAAAGCTACCTACATGGCAGTCAAGTCCAATATGTTCATACACAGAGAGATACCTACATGGTAGTAAACTCCAACATATCCATGCACAGAGAGCTAGCTAAATGGCAGACAAGTCCAACATGTTCATTTAGAGAGCTAGCTGCATAGTGGAGTAGTGCAACATTTCCATGCAGAGAGTTCTAGCTTCATGGCACATTAGTCCAATGTGTCCATATACTTAGAGCTAGCTACATGAAAGAATTGTGCAACATTTCCAAGTACAGATTTCTAGCTAAATGACAGATGAATGCAACATGTCCATATACTAAGAGTTAGGTACAAGGCAGATGAGTCCAACGTGTTTATATATAGACGATTAGCTACACGGCAGATGAGGCCAACATGTTCATACAGAGAGCGCTATATACATGTCTGATGCATCCAACATGTCCATATACTGAGAGCTAACTACATAGCAGACAAGTCCAATATATTCATATACAGTGAGGTACCTACATGGCAGATCAGTCCAACATATTCATGCACAGAGAGCTAGCTACATGGCCGACGAGTCCACAATGTCCTTATACAGAGAGAAACCAACATGGCTCAGTAGTTCAACATTTCCATACAAAGACTTCTAGCTACATGGCTGATGAGTCCAACGTGTCCATATACTGAGAGATAGCTACATGGCAGAGTAATAAAACATGTCCATATACTTAGGGTTAGCTACTATTCAGATAAGTCCATCATGTGTATATTTAGAAGGCAAGCTAAAAGTCAGATGAGTCCATCATGTTCATACACAGAGAGCTGGATACATGTCTGATGAGTCCAACATGTCCATATACAGATAGCTAGCTATATGGCAGACCAGTACAATATGTTCGTATACTCAGAGCTAATTACAGGGCAGATAAGTTCAACGTATCCATGCACAGAGAGTAAGCTACACGGAAGACGAGTTCAAAATGTCAATATAAAGAGATCTAGCTACATGGCAGAGTACTGGAACATTTCCATATACAGATTTCCAGCCACATGTCAGATGAGTCCAATGTGTCCATATACTGAGTGCTAGATTCAAGGCACTGTAGTCCAACAAGTCCATATACGGAGTACTAGCTACATGGCAGATGAGTCCAACATATCCATATAAAGAGAGCTAGCTACATGGCAGACAAGTCCAATATGTTCATATACAGAGAGCTTCGTACATGTCAGATCAGTCCAACATATCCATGCACAAACACCTAGCTACATGGGAGAAGAGTCCAAAATGTCGAAATGCAGAGAATTACCTACATGACAAATCAGTCCAACATATCCATGCACATGGTTAGTTACATGGTGGTGTAGTGCAACATTTCCATATAAAGTGTTCTAACTACATGGCAGGTCTGCCCAACATATCCTTGTACAGAGAGCTAGCTACATAGCAGATGAGTCACAAATATCCATATCCAGAGAGCTAGCTACATGGCAGAGTAGTGAAAACATTTGCATATACAGACTTCTAGCTACATGGCAGATTAGTCCAACGTTTACATATACTGAGAGCTAGCTACATGGCAGAGTACTCCAACATGCCCATGTACAGTGTACTAGCTACATGGCAGATAAGCCCAGCATTTCCATAATATTGAGAGTTAGCTAATTTGCAGATGAGTACAAGATGTGTATATTTAAAGGAATAGCTACAAGGCAGATGAGCCAAACATGTTCATACACAGACAGCTGGCTACATGGGTGGTGAGTCCAAAATGTGATTGTACTGAGAGCTACATGCATGGCAGAGAACTCCAATATGTTCATATACAGAGAGCTACCTACACAGTAGATCAGTCCGACATATCCATGCACAGAGAGCTAGCTACATGGTAGAAGAGTCCAAAATGTCTATATACAGAGAGCTAGCTACATGGCAGGGTAGTGCAACATTTCCATATACAGAGTTCTAGCTACATCGCAGATGAATCCAACTTGTC
>NW_006409004.1:502724-504317 GCF_000296735.1 Chrysochloris asiatica | reverse complement strand
GCTAGCTACATGGCAGGGTAGTGCAACATTTCCATATACAGAGTTCTAGCTACATCGCAGATGAATCCAACTTGTCCATATACTGAGAACTAACTACATGGCAGAGTAGTCCAACATGAACATATACTGAGAGTTAGCTACATGGCAGATGACTCCAACATGTGTATATCGAGAGGATTATCTAAAAGGCAGATGAGTCCAACATATTCATAGAGAGAAAGCTGGGTACATGGCTGATGAGTCCAACATGTCCATATACATAGAGCTAGCTACATAGCAGACAAGTCCTATATGTTTATATAGAGAGAGCTATCTACATGGCACATCAGTCCAACATATCCATGCACAGAGAGCTAGCTACATGGCAGATGAGTCCAACATGTTCATACAGAGAGACCTGGCTACATAACTTATGAGTCCAACATGTCCATATACTGAGAGTTAGGTACATGGGAGATGAGTCCAACATGTGTATACATAGAAGATTAGCTACAAGTCAGATGAGTCCAACATCTTCATACAGAGAGAGTTGGCTACATAGCTGATAAGTCCAACATGTATATATACAGAAGATTAACTACAAGTCAGATGAGTCCAACATGTTCATACAGATGTACATGGCAGATGATTCCAAAATATCCATATTGAGAGAACGTGCTACATGGCAGAGAAGTACAACATTTCCATATACAGATTTCTAGCTACATAGCAGATGAGTCCAACGTGTGCATATGCTGAGAGCTAGCTACATGGCAGAGTAGTCCAACATGTCCATATACACAGTACTAGCTACATATCAGTTGAGAACAACATGTCCATATATTGTGAGTTAGCTACATGGCAGATGAATCCAACATATGTATATCTAGAGGACGAGCTACAAGTCAGATGAGTCCAACATGTTCATACAGAGAGAGTTGGCTACATAGCTGATAAGTCCAATGAGTCCAACATGTTCATACAGAGTGGCTAATTTGTCCAACATGGCTAATTTGTCCAACATGTCCTTATACAGAGTGATATCTACATGGCATACAAAGACAATATGTTCTTATACAGAGAGATACCTACATGGCGGATCAGTCCAACATATTCATGCAATTAGAGCTAGCTACACGGCAGATGAGTCGAAAATGTCCATATACAGAGAGCTAGCTGCATGGCAGTGTAGTGCAACATTTCAATATACAGAGTTCTAGGTACATGACAGATGAGTCCAACGTGTGTATATCTAGAGGATGAGCTACAAGGCAGATGAGCCCAACATGTTCAAACAGAGAGAGCTGGCTACATATTTGATAAGTCCAACAAGTGTATATACAGAAGACTAGCTACAAGGCTGATGAGTCCAATATGTTCATACAGAGAAAGCTGGCCTCATGGCTGATGAGTCCAACATGTCCATATACAGAGAGCTATCTACATGTCAGACAAGTCCAATATGTTCTAATACTAAGAGCTACATAAATGGCAGAGCAGTCCAATATATCCATGCACATTGAGCTAGCTACATGGCAGATGAGTCCAAAATGTCCATATACAGAGAGTTAGCTGCATGGCAGTGTAGTGCAACATTTCGATATACAGAGTTCT
>NW_006409004.1:498602-502574 GCF_000296735.1 Chrysochloris asiatica | reverse complement strand
TATATATATATCCAATCTGTGTATATATAGATGACTAACTACAAGGCAGATGAGTCCAACATGTTCAAATGGAGAGAGCTGGCTACACGGCTGGTGATTCCAACATGTCCATTTACAGAGAGCTAGCTACATGGCAGACAACTCCAATATATTCATATACAGAGATGTTAGTACATGGCAGATCTGTGCAACACATCCATGCACAGAGAGCTAGCTACATGGCAGATGAGTAAAAAATGTCCATATACAGAGAGCTAGCTACATGGAAGAGTAGTCCAACATTTCCCTATACAGAGTTTTATGTAATGGCAGATGAGTCCAACGTTTCCATATACCCAGAGCTATCTACATGGTGGAGTAGTCCAACATGTCCATATACAGAGTACTGGCTACATGGCAGATGAGTCCAACATGTCCATATACAGAGTATTAGCTACATGGCAGGTGAGTCCAACATGTCCATATACTCAGAGTTAACTACATGGCAGATGAGTCCAACATGTGTACATTTATAGGACAAGCTATAAGGCAGGTGAGTCCAACATGTTCATACAGAACGAGCTGGCTACATGGCTGATGCCTCCCACATGTCCATATACTAAGAACTAGCTACATGGCAGACAAGTCCAATATGTTCATATACAGAGATCTACCTACATGGCAGGTCAGTTCAACATATTCATTCACAGAGAGCTATCAAAATGGCATATGAGTCCAAAATGTCCATATACAGAGAGCTAGCTACATGGCAGAGTATTACAACATTTCCATATTCAGATTTCTAGCTACATGGCAGATAATTCCAATGTGTCCAGAGAGCTACCCACATGGCAGAGTACTCCAACATGCCCATATACATAGTACTAGCTACATGGCAGATAAGTCCAACATGTTCATATACTTTGAATTAGCTACATGGGAGATGAGTCCAATATGTGTATATTTAAAGGACTAGCTACAAGGCAGATCAGAGCAACATGTTCATACACAGAGAGCTGGCTATATGGCTGATGAGGCCTACACGTCCATAAACTGAGAGCTACCTACATGGCAGACAAGTCCAATATGTTCATATACAGAGAGCTACCTAGGGCAGATCAGTCCAATATATCCATGCACAGAGAGCTAGATACATGACAGACGAGTTTAAAATGCCCATATATAGAGAGCTATCTACATGGCACTGTACTGCAACATTTCCATACACAGAGTTGTAGCTACATGGCAGATGAGTCTAAAATGCCAATATAGAGAGTGCTAGCTACATGGCAGTGTACTGCAACATTTCCATATACATAGTTCTAGCTACATGGCAGATGAGACCAACATGTCCATATATTGAGAGTTTCCTACATGGCAGATGAGACCAACATGTCCATATATTGAGAGTTTGCTACATGTCAGATGAGACCAATATGTGTACATTTATACGACAAGCTACAAGGCACATGAGTCCAACATGTTCATTCACAGAGAGCTGGATACATGGCTGATTAGTCCAATATGTCCATATACTGAGAGCTACCTATATGACAGACAAGTCTAATATGTTCATATACAGAGAGCTACCTATGGTTGATCAGTCCAACATATCCATGCACAGAGAGCTAGTTATGTGGCAGACGTGTCCAAAATTTGCATATACAGAGAGCAAGCTTCACAACAGAGTAGTGCTACATTTTCATATGCAGATTTCTAGCTATATGGCAGATGGGTCCAACGTGTCCATATACTGAGAGCTAGCTACATGGCAGAGTATTCCATCATGTCCATATACTGAGTTCTAGCTACATGGAAGATGAGTCGATAGTGTCCATATACTGAGAACTAGCTACATGGCAGATGAGTACAACATGTCCATATACTGAGAATTAGCTACATGGCAGATGTGTCCAACATGTGTATATTTAGAGGGCTAGGTACAAGGCAGATTAATCCAACATGTTCAAATAGAGACAGCTGTCCACATGTCTGATGAGTCCAACATATATATAGAGAGAGGACTAGCTATAAGACAGATGAGTCCAACATGTTCATACAGCTTCATGGCAGATGAGTCCAATGTGTCCATACACTGATAGATAGCTACATGGCAGAGTAGTCCAACATGTCTATATATAGGGTACTAGCTACATGGCAGATGAGTCCAACTTGTCCATATACTGATAGTTAGCTACATGGCAGATGAGTCCACCACGTGTATATATAGAGGACTAGCTACAAGGCAGATGAGTCCACCATGTTCATACAGGGAAAGCTGGCTACATGGCTGATGAGTGCAACATGTCCATATACAGAGTACTAGCTATATGGCAGATGAGTCCAACATGTCCTTATACTGATAGTTAGCTACATGGCAGATGAGTCCAAAATATGTATATATAGAGAATGAGTTCCAAGGCAGATGAGTCCAATATGTTCATGCAGAGAGACTTGGCTACATCGCTGATGAGTTCCACATGTTGATATACAGAGAGCTACCTACATGGGAGACAATTCCAATATGTTCATATTTAGAGACCTACCAACATGGCAGATGAGTTCAACATATCCATTCACACACAGCGAGCTGCATGGCAGACAAGACCAAAATGTCCTTATACAGAGCACTACCTACATGGCAGTGTAGTGCAACAATTCAATACACAGAGTTCTAACTACATTTCAGATGAGTCCAATGTGTCCATACACTGAGAGCTAGCTACTTGACAGAGTAGTCCATCATGTCCATATACAGAGTACTAGCTACATGGCAGAGGAGTCCAACATGTCCATATACTGACAGTTAGCTACATGGGAGAAGAGTGCAATAGGTGTATATATCAAGGACTAGCTACAAGGCAAATGAGTCCAACATGTTCATACAGAGAGAGCTGGCTACATGGCTGATGAGTCCAACATGTCCATATACTTAGAGCTAGCTACATGGCATACAAGTTGAATACGTTCTTATACAGAGAGCTACCTACATGACAGTTCAGTTCAACATATCCATTCACAGAGAGGTAGCTACATGACAGACAAGTCCAAAATGTCCATATTCAGAGAGCTAGGTTCATGGCAGAGTAGTGTAACATTTCCATATACAGAGTTCTAGCTACATGGCAGATAAGTCCAAGGTGTCCATATACTGAGAACTAGCTACATGGCAGAGTACTCCAACATGCCCATATACATAGATCTAGTTACATGGCTGATAAGTCCAACATGTTCATACAGAAAGAGCTGGCTACATGGCTTATGAGTCCAATATGACCATATCCAGTGAGCTATTTCCATGGCAGACAAGTCCAATATGTTCATATAAAGAGAGCTACGTACATGGCAGATCAGTCCAACATATCTTTGCACAGACAGCTAGCTAAATGGCAGATGAGTCCAAAATATACATATACTGAGAGCTAGCTACATGGTAGAGTAGTCCAACATTTCCATATACAGAGTTATAGCTACATGGCACATGAGTAGAAAGTGTCCATATATATTGAGAGCTAGCTACATGACAGACTAGTCCAACATGTCCATATACGTTGTCCTAGCTACATGTCAGATGAGATCAACATGTCCATATATTGAGAGTTAACTACATGGCAGATGACAACAACATGAGTACATTTATAGGTCAAGCTACAAGGCAGATGAGTCCAACATGATCATACACAAAGAGCTGGCTACATGGCTGATGAGTCCAACATGTCCATATACTAAGAACTACTTACATGGCAGACGCGTCCTATAATTTCATATACAGAGAGCTACCTACGGCAGATCAGTCCAACATATGCATGCACAGAGAGCTATCTACATGGCAGATGAGTAAAAACTGTCCATATAGACAGAGCTAGCTACATGGCATTGTAGTACAACATTTTCATATACTGAGAGTTAGTTACATGGCAGAGTAGTCCAACATGTCCATATGCAGAGTACTAGCTACATGGCAGATGAGTCCAACATGTCCATATACTGAGA
>NW_006409004.1:489946-498502 GCF_000296735.1 Chrysochloris asiatica | reverse complement strand
CATGTCCATATGCAGAGTACTAGCTACATGGCAGATGAGTCCAACATGTCCATATACTGAGAATTAGCTATGTGGCAGATGATTCCAACATGTGTATATTTAGTGGGCTAGCTACAAGGTACTTGAGTACAACATTTTCATGTAGAGAGAGTTGGCTACATGGCTGATGAGTTCAACATGTGTATACATAGAGGACCAGCTACAAGGCAAATTAGTCCAACATGTTCATTCAGAGAAAGCTGACTATATGGCTGATGACTCCAACATGTCCATATACAGAGAGCTAGCTACATGGCAGAGTAATCCAACATGTCCATATACTGAGAGTTAGCTACAAGGCAGAGGAGTCCAACATGTGTATATATACAGGACAAGCTTCAAGGCAGATGAGACCAACATGTTCATACAGACAGACCTGGCTACATGGCTGATGATTCCAATATGTGTATACATAGAGGACAAGCTACAAGGCAGGTGAGTCCAACATGTTCATATGGAGGGCACTGGCAACATGGCTGATGAGTCTCCCATGTCCATATACAGAGAGCTAACTACATGGCAGTCAATTCCAATATGTTCATATTTAGAGAGCTACCTACATGGCAGATCAGTACAACATATCCATGCATAGAGATCTAGCTACATGGCAGACAAGTCCAAAATTTCCATATACAGAGAACTAGCTCCAGGGAAGTGCAGTGAAACAATTCCATATACAGAGTTCTAGCTACATGGCAGATAAGTCCAACGTGTACAAATACTGAGATCTAGCAACATGGCAGAGTAATCCATCATGTCCATATACAGAGTATTAGCCAATGGCAGATGAGTCCAACATGTCCATATACTGAGAGTTAGCTACATGATACATGAGTCCAACATGTGTATATATAGAGTACTAACTATAAGGCCGATGAGTCCAACATGTTCATACAGAGAGCCCTTTCTATATGGTTGAAAAGCCCAACAGGTCCATATACTGAGAGCTAGCAACATTGCAGAGAAGTCCAATAGGTTCAAATACAGATAGCTACCTACATGGCAAATCAATTCAACATATCCATTCACAAAGATGTAGCTACATGGCAGACGAGTCCAAAATGTCCATATAAAGAGAGCTAGGTAGATGGCAGAGTAGTGCAACATTCCCATATACAGAGTTCTAGCAACATGGCAGATGAGCCCAACGTGTCCATATACTGAGAGCTAGCTACATGGCAGAGTATTACAACATGCCTATATACAGAGTACTAGCTACATGGCAGTTAAGTCCAACATGTGCATATACTGAGAGTTAGCTACATGGCAAATGAGTCCAACATGAGCATATTTAGAGGACTAGCTACAAGATAGATGAGACCAACATGTTCATACACAGAGAGCTGGCTGCATGGCTCATCAGTCCATCATGACCACAAACTGAGAGCTACCTACATGACAGATAAGTCCAATAAGTTCATATACAGAGAGCTACCTATGGCAGATCAGTCCAACATATCCATGCACAGAGGGCTAGCTACATGACAGTCGAGTGCACAATTTCCATATAGAGAACTAGCTACATGAGAGTGTACTGCAACATTTACATATAGAGAGTTCAAGCTACATGGCACATGAGTCCATTGTGTCCATATACTGAGAGCCAGCTACATGTCAGAGTAGTCCAACATGTCCATATCCAGAGAACTAGCTACATGGCAGATGAGACCAACATGTCCATATACTGAGAATTAGCTACATGGTAGATGATAACAACATGTGTACATTTATAAGGCAAGCTAAAAGGCACATGAGTCCAACAAATTCATTCACAGAGAGCTGGTTATATGGCTGATGAGTCAACCATGTCCATATATGAGAGCTACCTGCATGACAGACAAGTCCATTATGTTCATATACAGAGAGCTACCTATGGCAGATAAGTCCAACATAGCCATGCACAGAGAGCTAGCTAAATGGCAGATGAGTCCAAAATGTCCATATACAGAGAGCTAACTCCATGAAGGGTAGTACAACATTTCCATATACAGAATTTTAGATACATGACAGATGAGTCCAATGTGTCTATGAACTGATAGCTAGCTACATGGAAGATTAGTCCAACATGTCCATATACAGAGTACTAGGTAAATGGTAGATGAGTCCAACATGTCCATATACTGAGAGTTAGCTACATGGCAGATGAGTCCAACATGTGCATATATAGAGGACTAGCTACAAGGAAGATGAGTTCAACATGTTCATACAGAGAGAGCTGGCTACATGACTGATGAGTCCAACATGTCCATGTACAGAGAGCTAGTTATATGGCAGACAAGTTCAATATGTTCATATACAGAGAGCTACAAACATGGCAGGCCAGTCCAAAATATCCATACACAGAAAACTAGCTACATGGTAGACGAGTCCAAAATGTCCATATACAGAGAGCTAGCTACATGGCAGACGAGTCCAACATTTCCATATACAGAGTTCTAGCTACATGGCAGATAAATCCAACATGTCCATATATTGAGAGTTAGTTTCATGGCAGATGATTCCAACATGTTCACACGGAGAGAGCTGGCTTCATGACTGATGAGTCCTTTGTGTCCCTATACAGAAAACTAGCTACATTGCAGACAAATCCAATATGTTCATATATAGAGAGCTACTTAAGTGTCAGATCAGTCCAACATATTCATGCACAAAGAGGTAGCTACATAGCAGATAAGTCCAAAATGCTCATGTACAGAGAGCTAGCTCCAAGGCACAGTATTTCAACCTGTCCATATACAGTGTACAAGCTACATGGCAGATGAGTCCAACATGTCTATATACTGAGAGTTAGCTTTATGGCAGATGAGTCCAACACGTGTATAAATAGAGGACCAGCTACAAGACAGATGAGTCCAACATGTTCATACGGAGAAAGCTGTTTACATGGCTGATGAATTCCACATGTCTGTACACAGAGAGCTATCTACATGGCAGATGAGTATAACATAACCATATACAGAGTACTAGCTACATGGCAGATGAGTCCAACATGTCCATATACTGAGAGTTAGCTATAAGGCAGATTAGTCCAATATGTTCATATACAGAGAGCTACCTACATGGCAGATCAGTTCAACATATCCATGCACAGAGAGCTAGCTACATGGCAGACAAGTCCAAAATGTCCATATAGAAAGAGCTAGTCCAAGATTTTCATATACAGGGTTCTAGCTACATGGAAGATGAGTCTAACATGTCCATATACTGAGAGCAAGCTACATGGCTGAATGAGTCCAACATGTCCATATACTGAGAGTTAGCTATGTGGCAGATGAGTCCAAAATGTGTATATTTAGAGAGCTAGCTACAAGGCAGATGACTCCAACATGTTCACACACAGAGAGCTTGCTACATGGCAAATGAGTCCAAGATGTCCATATACTAAGAGGTAGCAACATGGCAGACAAGTCCAATATCTTCATATACAGAGAGCTATCTACATAGCAGATGAGTCCAACATATTCATGTACAGAGAGCTAGCTACATGGTAGACGAGTTTAAAATGTCCATATCCAGAGAGGTATTTATATCGCAGAGTAGTGCAACATTTCCATATATAGAGTTCTAGCTATATGGCTGATGATTCCAACATGTCTATATACTGTTGGTTAGCTTCATGGCAGAGTAGTGCAACAGTTCCATATACAGAGCTCAAGTTACATGGCAGATGTGTCCAAAATGTCCATATACTGGGAGTTAGTTACATGGCAGATGAGTTCAACGTGTCCGTATACTGAGAGCTAGCTACAAGGCATAGTAGTCCAACATGTCCATATACAGAGTTAGCTACTTGGCAGATGAGTCCAACATGTTTATATATAGAGGACTAGCTACAAGACATGGGTCCAACAAGTTCGTACACAGAGAGCTGGCTACATGTCTGAGGATTCCAACATTTCCATATAAAGAGACTAGCTACATGAAAGAGTAGTGCAACATTTCCATATACTGAGTTCTAGCTATATGGAAGATGAGTCCAACTTGTCCATATACCGAGAGCTAGCTACATTGCAGAGAAATCCTACATGTCCATATACAGAGTACTAGCTACATGTCAGATGAGTCCAATATGTGTATATATAGAGGAATAGCTGCAAGGCAGATGAGTACAACATGTTCATGCACAGAGAACAGGCTACATGGCTGATAAGTCCAACATATCCATACAGAGAGATATTTACATGGCAGATGAGTCCAATATGTCCATATACACAGAGCTGGCAATACGGCAGTGTAGTGCCACATTTCCATATACAGAGTTCTAGCTCCAGGGCAGATGAATCCAAGGTGTCCTTATACTGAGAAGGCAGGGAAGTCCAAAGTGTCCATATACTGAGAGCTAACTACATGGCAGAGAATTCCTACATGTCCATATACAGTGTCCTAGCTACATGGCAGATGAGTCCAACATATCCATATACTGAGATCTAGCTACATGGCACACAAGTCCAACATGTTCATATACAGAGAGCTGCCTACGTGGCAAATCAGTCCAACATATCCATGCACAGAGAACTAGCTACATGGAAGATGCGTCCAATATGTCATTATGAACAGCATTGGGAACACGGCAGAGTAGTGCCACATTTTCAGGTACATAGTTCTAGCTCCATGGCAGATGAGTTCAACATGACCATATACTGAGAACTAGCTACATGGCAGAGAAGTCCAACATGTCTATATACTGAGTATTAGCTACATGGCTGATGAATCCCAAATGTCCATATAATTAGATTCAGCTACATGGCAGATCAGTCCAACGTGTTCATGCAGAAAGAGTTGGCTACATGACTGATGAGACCAACATATCCATATCCATAGATCTATCTACATGGCAGACAAATACAACATGTTCATATACAGATAGATATCTACATGGCAGATCAGTCCAACATATACATACACATAGAGCTAGCTACATGGAAGATGAGTCCAATATGTCAATATACCCAGAGCTAACAACATGGAAGAGTAGTGCCACATTTCCATATACAGAGTTGTAGCTTCATGGCAGATGAATCCAAGGTGTCCATATACTAAGAGCTAGCTAAATGGCAGAGAAGTCCGACATGTTCATATAGAGAGTACTAGCTACATAGCAGATGAGTCCAACTATTTCATATACTGAGAGTCCGTTGCATGGCAGATGATTCCAACATGTGTATATATAGAGGATTAGCTGCAAGGCAGATGCATCCAACATATTCATCCACAGAGAGCTGGCTATGTGTCTGAGGAGTCCAACATTTACATATACAGAGAGCTAGCTACATGGCAGACACGTCCAGTATGTTCATATACAGAGAGCTACCTCCCTGGCAAACCAGTCCAACATGTCCATGCAGAGAGCTAGCTACATGGCAGATGAGTCCGAAATGTCCATATAGAGTGAATAGCTACATGGAAGAGTAGTGCAACATTTCTATATACAGAATTCTAGCTACATTGCAGATGAGTCCAACGTGTTCATATACTG
Organism: Chrysochloris asiatica; assembly: GCF_000296735.1. Taxonomy (NCBI): domain Eukaryota; kingdom Metazoa; phylum Chordata; class Mammalia; order Afrosoricida; family Chrysochloridae; genus Chrysochloris; species Chrysochloris asiatica. The sequence continues at coordinate 492,987 of NW_006409004.1, read as the reverse complement.
AGAGCTAGCTACATGGCAGAGAAGTCCAACATATCCATATACAGAGTAGTAGCTCCATGGCAGATGAGTCAAACCTGTCCATATACTGAGATTTAGGTACATGGCAGATGAATCCAACAGAGGACTAGCTACAAAGCACATGATAACAACATGTTCATGCAGAGAGAGCTGGCTACATTACTGATGAGTCCAAAATATCCATAGACAGATATGTAGCAATATGGCAGACAAGACCAACATGTTAAAATGCAGAGAGCTACCTACATTGCAGTTCAGTCCAACATATCCATGCACAGAGAGCTAGCTACATGGCAGACAAGTCCAATATGTCCATATACAGAGAGCTAGCAACACGAAAGAATAGTGCCACATTTCCATATCCAGAGTTCTAGCTCCATGTCAGATGACTCCAAAGTATGCATATACTGAGTAGTAGCTACATGGCAGATTTTGACAACATGTCCATATACAGAGAACTAGCTACATGGCAAATGTGTCCAACATGTCCATATACTAAGAGTTAGCTTCAAGGTAGATGAGTCCAATATGTGTATATATAGAGGACCAGATGCAAGGCAGATGAGTCCAACATGTTCATGCACAGAGAGCTGGGTACATGTCTGAGGAGTCCAACATTTCCATATACAGAGAACTACCTACATGGCAGACAAGTCCTATATGTTCATATACAGAGAGCTACCTACGTAGCACATCAGTCCAACATATCAATAAACAGAGAGCTAGCTACATGACAGACGAGTCCAAAATGTTCATACACAGAAATTAGCTACATGGAAGAGTAGCGTAACATTTCCATATACAGATTTGTAGCTACATGGCAGATGAGTCCAACGTGTCCATATACCGAGAGCTAGCTACATGGCATAGAAGTCCAACATGTCCATATACAGATTACTAACTACATGGCAGATGAGTCCAACATGTCCATATACTGAAATTTAGCTACATGGCAGAAAAGTCCAACATGTGTGTATTTAGAGGACTGACTACAAGGCAGATGAGTCCAACTTGTTCATGCAGAGAGAGCTAGCTACATGTCTGATGAGTCCAACATGTCCATATACAGAGAGCTAGCTACATGGTAGACAAGTCAAATATGTTCATATACAGAGAACTACCTACATTGTAGATCAGTCCAACATATCCATGCACAGAGAGCTAGCTAGATGGAAGCCGAGTCCAATATGTCCATATACACAGAGCTAGCAACACAGATGAGTAATGTCACATTTCCATATCCTGAGTTCTAGCTGCATGGCATATGAGTCCAATGTGTCCATGTACTGAGAGCTAGCTACATGGCAGAGAAGTCCAACATGTACATACACAGAGTACTAGTTACATGGTAGATGAGTCCAACATGTCCATATACTGAGATTTAGTTACATGGCAGATGAGTCCAACATGTGTATATATAGAGCAATAGCTACAAGGCACATGAGTACCACATGTTCATGCAGAGAGAGCTGGCTACATTGCTGATGAGTCCAACATATCTATAGACAGAAATGTAGCTATATGGCAGACAAGTCGACCATGTTCATATACAGAGAGGTACCTTCATTGCAGATCAGTCCAACATATCTATGCTCAGAGAGCTAGCTACATGGCAGATGAGCCCTATATGTCCATATACAGCGAGCTAACAACACGGAAGAATAGTGTCACACTTCCATATACAGAGTTCTAGCTCCATGGTAGATGACTCCAATGTGTGCATATACAGTGTATTAGCTACGTGGCAAATGAGTTAAACATGTCCATATACTGAGAGTTTGCTACATGACAGATAAGTCCAACATGTGTATATATAGAGGACTAGTTGCAAGGCAGATGAGTCCAACATGTTCATACACAGAGAGCTGGCTACATGTCTGAGGAATCCAACATTTCCATATACAGAGAGCTTGCTACATGGCAGACAATTCCAACATGTTCATATAAAGAGAGCTACCTATATGGCAGATCAGTCCAACATATCCCTGCACAGAGGAGTGCAATATGTCCATATATAGAGAGCTAGCAATATAGCAGAGTTGTGTCCCATATCCATATACAGAGTTCTAGGTCCATGGCAGATGATTGTATCGTGTACATATACTGAGAACTAGATACAATGCAGAGTACTCCAAAATGTCCATACACAGAGTACTAGCGACATGGCAGATGTGTCCAATATGCCCATAATCTGATAGTTAGCTACATGGCAGAAGAGTCCAACATGTGTATATATAGAGGATTAGCTGCAAGGCAGATGCATCCAACATCTTCATATACAGAGAGCTGGCTACATGTTTGAGGCGTCCAACATTTCCATATACTGAGAACTAGCTACATGGCAGAGTAGTCCAACATGTCCATAGACAGCGCACTAGCTACATGGCAAATGAGTCCAACATGTCCATTTGCTGACAGTTAGCTACATGGCAGATGAGTCCAATATGTGTATATATAGAACACTAGCTGCAAGACAGATGAGTCCAACATGTTCATACACAGAGAGCTGGCTACATGTCTGAGAAGTCCAACATTTCCATATACAGAGAGCTAGCTACATGGCAGACAAGTCCAGTATGTTCATATACAGATGGCAACCTACGTGGCACATCAGTCAAATATCAATTCACAGAGTCAGCTACAGGGCACACAACTCCAAAATGTCCTTATACAGACACTAGCTACATGGAAGAGTAGTGCAACATTTCCATATACAGAGTTTGAGCTATATGGCGGATTAGTCCAATGTGTCCATATATGGAGAACTAGCTACATGGTATAGAAGTCCAACATGTCCATATACAGAATATTTGCTACATAGCAGATGATTCCAACATGTCCATATAATGAGATTTAGCTACATGGCAGATTAGACCAACATGTGTATTTATAGAGTATTAACTTCAAGTCAGATGAGTAAATATGTTCATGCAGAGTGAGCTGTCTACATAGCTGATGAGATCTAGCTACATGCCACACAATTCCAACATGTTCATATACACAGAGTTACCTACATGTCAGAT
>NW_006409004.1:483927-489725 GCF_000296735.1 Chrysochloris asiatica | reverse complement strand
ACATGGCAGATGAGTCTAACATGTCCATATCATGAGATTTAGCTACATGTCAGATGAGTACAACATGTGTATATTTAGAGGAGTAGCTACAACGTAGATGAGCCCAACTTGTTCATGAAGAGTGAATTGTCTACATGGCTGATGAGTTCAGCGTTTCCATATACAGAGAAGTAGCTACATGGCAGACGAGTCTAACATGTTTGTATACAGAGAGTTACCTACATGGCAGATAAGTCCAACGTATCCATGCACAGAGAGCTAGCTTCATGGCAGACAAGTCTAATATATCCATATACACAGAAGTGGCAACATGGCAGAGTAGTGCCACATTTCCATATTTAGAGTTCTAGCTACATGTCAGATGAGTCCAACGTGTCCATATACTGAGAGCTAGCTACAAGGCAGAGAAGTCCTACATGTCCATATACAGAGTACTAGCTACATGGCAGATGAGTCCAACATGTGTATATATAGAGGACTAGCTGCAAGGTAGATGCGTCCAACATGTTCATACACAGATAGCTATCTACATGTATGAGGACTCCAACATTTCCATATACAGAGAGCTAGCTACATGGTAGACAAGTCCAATGTGTTCATATACAGAGAGCTACCACCCTGGCAGATGAGTCCAACATATCCATACACAGAGAACTATCTACATGGCAGACAAGTCCAAAATGTCCATATGGAGGGAATAGCTACATGGAAGATTGGTGCCACATTTCCATATAAAGACTTCTAGCTGATGGAAGATGAGTCCAACGTCTCCATAGACTGACATCCAGCTACATGGTAAAAATGTCCAACATGTCCATATACAGAGTACTACCTGCATGGCAGATGAGTCCAACATGTCCATATACTGATATTTAGCTATATGGCAGAAAAGTCCAACAGGTGTATATATACAGGACTAGCTACAAGACACATGAGTCCAACATGTACATGCAGAGAGACCTGGCTACGTGGCTGATGAGTCCAACATATCCATAGACAGAGATGTAGTTTTATGATAGAAAAGACCAACATGTTCATACACAGAAAGCTACTGACATTGCAGATCAGTCCAACATATCCATGCACAGAGAGCTAGCTACATGGCAGCCGAGTCCAATATGTCCATATACAGAGAGCTAGCAACACAGAATAATATTACCATATTTCCATATACAGAGTTCTAGCTCCGAGACAGATGACTCAAACGTGTGCATATACTTAGAACTAGCTACATAGCAGAGTAGTTCTACATGTCCATATACAGTGTACTAGCTACATGACAAATGAGTCCAACATGTCCATATACTGAGAGTTAGCTACATGGCAGATGAGTCCAACATGTGTATATATAGAGGACTAGCTGCAAGGCAGACGAGTCCAATATGTTCATACAAAGAGAGCTGGCTACATGTCTGAGGAGTCCAACATTTCCATATACAGAGAGCTAATTACATGGCAGATAAGTCCAATATGTTCATATACTGAGAGCTACCTACGTGTCACATCAGTCCAACATATCCATACACAGAGAGCTAGTTACATGGCAGATGAGTCCAAAATTTCCATTTACAGAGATTAGCTACATGGAAGAGTAGCACAACATTTCCATATACAGAGTTATAGCTACATGGCAGATGAGTCCAACGTGTCCATATATTGAGAGCTAGCTACATGGTGTAGAAGTCCAACATGTCCATATACAGACTACTAGCTACATGGCAGATGAGTCCAACCTATCCATATACTGAGATTTAGATACATGGCAGATAATTCCAACATGTGTATATTTAAAGTACTGGCCTCAAGGCAGATGAGTCCAAGTTGTTCATGCAGAGAGAGTTGGCTACATGGCTGTTGAATCCAAAATATCCACATACAGATATCTAGCTACATAACAGAAAAGTCCAACTTGTTCATATACAGAGAACTACCTACATGGCAGACCAGTCCACCATATCGATGTACAGAGAGCTAGCTACATGGCAGACAAGTCCAATATGTCCATATACACAGAGCTAACAACACGACAGAGTAGTGTCACATTTCCATATACGGAGTTCTAGCTTCATGGCAGATGAGTCCAACATGTCCATATACTGAGAGCTAGCTACATGGCAGGGAAATCCAACATGTCCATATACAGAATACTAGCTGCAAGACAGATGAGTCCAACTTGTCCCTATACTGAGATTTATCTACTTGTCTGATGATTCCAGCATGTGTATATATACAAGACTAGCTACAAGGCACATGAGTACAACATGCTCATGCAGAGAGAGCTGGCTACATTGCTGATGAGTCTAACATATCCATAGACAGAGAGTAGCTATATGGCAGACAAGTCCAACATGTTCATATACAGAGAGCTATCTACATTGCAGATCAGTCAAATATATCCATGCACTGAGATATAGCTACATGTCAGACAAGTCCAATATGTCCATATACAGAGAGCTAGCAACACAGAAGAATAGTGCCACATTTCCATATACAGAGTTCTAGCTCCATGGTAGATGACACAAACGTGTGCATATACTGAGAACTAACTACATGGTAGAGTAGTTCAACATGTCTATATGCAGTGTACTAGCTACATGGCAAATGAGATCAACATGTCCATACATCGAGAGTTAGCTATATGGCAGATGAGTCCAACATGTGTATATATAGAGGACTAGCTGCAAGGCAAATGAGTCCACTATGTTCATACACAGAGAGGTGCCTACATGTCTGAGGAATCCAACATTGCCATATACAGAGAGCTAGCTACACGGCAGACGAGTCCAATATGTTCATATACAGAGAGCTACCTACGTGGCACATCAGTTCAACATATCCATGAACAAAGAGCTAGCTACATGGCAGACGAGTCCAAAATGTCCATATACAGAGACTACCTACATGGAAGAGTAGTGCAACATTTCCATATACAGAGTTCAAGCTACATGACAGGTGAGTCCAACGTGTCCATATATTGAGAGCTAGCTACATGGCAGTGAAGTCCAACATGCCCATATATATAGTACTAGCTACATGGCAGATGAGTACAATATGTGCATATATTGAGATTTAGGTACATGGCATTTGAGTCCATTATGTGTATATATAGAGAACTGGGCTACATGGCTAATGAGTCCAACATATCCATATACAGAGACATAGATACATGGCACACAAGTCCAACATGTTCAAATGCAGAGAGCTACTACATGGCACATCAGTCCAACATATCCATGAAGAGAGAGCTTGCTACATGTGTGAGAAGTCCAACATTCCATATACAGAGAGCTAGCTACATGGCAGACATGTCCAATATGTTCATATAGAGAGAGCTATTGCCCTGGCAGATCAGTCCAACATATCCATGCAAAGAGAGCTAGCTACATGGCAGCTGAGTCCAAAATATCCATATAGAAGGAATAGCTACATGGAAGAGTAGTGCAAAATTTCTATAGACAGAGTTCTAGATACATGGCAAATGAGTCCAACGTGTTCTTATACTGAGAGCTCACTACATGGCATAGAAGTCCAACATGTCCTTATACAGAGTACTAGCTACATGCAGATGAGTTCAGCATGTACATATACTGAGATTTACCTACATCTCAGATGAGTCCAATATGTGTATATTTAGAGAACTAGCTACACGGCAGATGAGTCCAACTTGATCATGTAGAAAGAGCTGGCTACATGGCTGATGAGTCCAACATATCCATATACAGAGATCCAGCTACAAGCAGACAAGTTCAACCTGGTCATTTACATAGAGCTAACTACATGGCAGATCAATCCAACATATCCATGCACAAGAAGCTAGCTACATGGCAGACGTGTCCAATATGTCCATATACACAGAGCTAGCAACACGGTAGAGCAGTGCCACATTTCCATATACAGGGTTCTAGCTCCATGGCAGATGGGTTCAACGAGTCTGTATACTGAGAGCTAGCTACATGGCAGAGAAGTCCAACATTTCCATATACAGAGTATTATCTGCATGGCAGATGATTCCAAAATGTGTATATATAGAGGACTAGCTACAAGGCGCATGAGTACCACATGTTCATGCAGAGAGAGCTGGCTACATTGCTGTTGAGTCCAGCATATCCATAGAGAGAGCACTAGCAGCATGGCTGATGAGTCCAACATGTCCACATACTGAGATTTAGCTACATGGCAGAGGAGTCCAACTTGGGTATATCTAGAGGACTAGCTACAAGGCACATAGTCCAACATGTTAATGTAGAGAGACCTAGCTACATGGCTGATGACTCCAACATATCCATAGACAGAGATGTAGCTATATGGCAGACAAGTCCAACATGTTCATATACATAGAGCTTCTACATGGCAAATCAGTCCAAGATATCCATGCACCGAGAGCTAGCTACATGGCAGACGACTCCAGTATGTTCATATACACAAAGCTAACGACATGGCAGAGAAGTGGCACATTACCATATACAGAGTTCTAGCTCCATGGCAGATGATTCCAACGTATCGATATACTGATAGCCAGCTACATGGTATAGAAGTCCTACATGTCCATATACAGAGTACTAGCTACATGGCAGATGAGTCCAATATATCCCAATACAGAGTTCTAGCTACATGGTAGATGAGTCCAACGTGTCCATATACTGAGAGTTATCTATATGGCAGATGAGTGCAACATGTTCATGCACAGAGAGCTAGCTACATGGCTGATGAGTCCAACATATCCATATACAGAGATCTAGCTACATGGCAGACAAGTCCACCATGTTCATATGCAAGAGCTATCTACATGGTAGATCAGACCAACATATCCTTGCACAGAGAGCTAGCTTCATGCAAGATGAGTCCAATATGTCCATATACAGAGAGGTAGCAACATGGCAGTTGAGTGCAACATGTGTATATATAGAGGAGTAGATGCAAGGCAGATGAGTCCAATATGTTCATGTAGAGAGACCTGGCTACATTGCAGATGAGACCAACTTATCCATATACAGAGATCGAGCTACATGGCAGACAGGTCCAACATGTTCATATACAGAGACCTACCTACATTGTAGATCAATACAACATATCCATACACTGAAAGGGATCTACATGGCAGACGAGTCCAATATGTCTGTATACAGAGAGCTAACAACCCAGAAGAGTAGTGCCACATTTCCATATACAGAGTTCTAGCTCCATGGCAGATGACTCCAACATGTGCATATACTGAGAACTAGCCACATGGTAGAGTAGTCTAACATGTCCATATACAGAGTACAAGCTACATGGCAGACGAGTCCAACATGTTCATATACAGAGAGTTACCTACATGGCAGATCAGTCCTACATATCCATGCACAGAGAGCTAGCTACATGGCAGACGAGTCCAATATATGCATATACACAGAGCTAGCAACATGGCAGAGGAGTGCCACATTTCCATATATAGAGTCATAGCTCCATGGACGATGAGTCTAACGTGTCCATATACTGAGAGCTAGCTACAAGGCATAGAAGTCCAACATGTCCATATAAAGAGTACTCACTACATGGCAGTTGAGTCCAACATGTGTATATATAGAGGACTAGCTACAAGGCAGATGATTCCCACATGTTCATGCAGAGAGAGCTGGCTATATGTCTGATGAGTCCAGCATACCCATATATATATAGATACAGCTACAGGGCACAGCTCTGGTAGCGTAGTGGTTATGAATCGGGCTGCAAACCTTAAGGTCAGCTGTTCGAAACTACCAGCCGCTACGCGGGAGAAAGATGAGGCTGTCTACTCCAGTAAAGATTTACACCCTTGG